>NC_057807.1:593287752-593540089 GCF_018294505.1 Triticum aestivum | reverse complement strand
CGACTGTGGCATTTCTTTTAAAGCCCTTTATGTGATGTCGCCCAGACGTCCGACTGTGGTATTTCTTTTAAAGCCCTTTATGTGATGTCACCCAGACGTCCGACTGTGGCATTTATTTTAAGCCCTTTATGTGGTGTCGCTTAGACGCCCGACTGTGGCATGGATTTTTTTTATTTACCTTTCGAGGCGTCGCTCCAGACACCCGATCGTTTTTTGTTTTAGTTTTTTTTTATTTTTTTATCAAGTCCTGCAAATCTTACCATTGTTATATGAGCATCATCCTTTATTCAAGACACATCCATGCATTCATTGATTATATCTTTTGTCCGAACTGTCTTGCGAGTACTTTCAAGTACTCACCTGGCTTGTTGATTTGGCCAGATGCTAATGAAGATGATCTCTTGGATGAAGAGTTTGATAGCGAGTCCGACGCCTAGAGGAGTCCCAGTCAGTCCCGTGCGATCCTGTCTTGGTCATTGTATTATCCGCTTCCGCAACCCCGAATAAATTCATCGAGCCTCACCTCGACGCTCGATGTACTGCCAGTAGAAGTCAAGTTATCCACCACCACTTTCCCTAGAGCTAGTAGCATGCCACTCCACCCGTGTGTCATATCCGCCCATATGTAAAATATTATCGAGTCTGTAATAAATTGTTGAGCAACCTCAGCTCAACCCTGTGATATATTTGATGCTACTGGTTCTCTGCTTATCAAGCTTTTGTCTACCAGAAAGGATGACTTTTCCTATACTGGGATTTAAAGATTGGTTTTCTCAATAAATATTTTTATTAAAAAAACCGGTCGTGACAGCAACATGCCAGGCGCACAGTCGACTTGTGACTGAACTCTGACGAAGAAACGACACTGCACTTACTGAATTTTCTGAAGATGTACAGTAACAGTGCATGCCAGGTGTTCGACAGAATGATTTTGGCATGTGGGGATTTTTCCTTGAGTTGGTTTTTGGTGGAGTGGTCTCTCATTGCAATTGGGGGTTGTCTGAATTTTGGTGGAATTTTTGGAGAAGTGGAGATATGAATTTCACCTAATTTGACAAATCTGGTCCAAACTTGCAGAGGGTGAAATTTGAAAATTTTGAAAAGGAGAAGAGTGGATCTTGATGGTTCTAGGTTGTGGGTGCTAAGGACTATCCAGAGGAGTTGATTTGAGGTCAAAGTTCAAAGGCATTAAGGTACTTGCTTTGCAAATTACCTAGGCTCAAAATAAAGGGCCGAATTGATTTGGGAAAAGAAATAAATGAGGTAAAATCCAAAAATAGATTTAACTAGTTGGGACAGCATGTTTGGGTTGTCCCAAAGTGGAAGGAGGGGTTTTGGGAGAATTTTACCATAAGAGGCATGGTAAAAACAGGAAGGGATCAAAACCAAAGAAAAACCCAAAACCAAAAAGGTTTTCTTTTTAGAAGAAACTAAATCCAAGAAAATATTTTTAGAGGAAAAACTCAGAAGAGAGGTTTTTAAGAAGGATTTAAATGACCTTCTTTAAACCAAGCAAGGCTCTTTCTGAAAACAAAAACCACAAAAAAAATTTGGAGTGTCACAGCACCTACCCCCTTAGGAAAAATCTCGTCCCCGAGATTTCAGCTGATCCTTAAACAGGTGTGGGTGCTCCATCCGAAGAAAATCCTCTCTCTCCCAAGTTGCTTCATTCTCAGTGTGATTGCTCCAATGAACTCTGAAAAACTTGATGGTTTTCTGTCGGGTCCTCCTCTCAGACTCTTCTAATATTTTTATTGGGTGCTCCCGGTAGGTGAGGTATGGTTGCATGTCAATATTTTCATGTGATACTTGTTTCTCTGGGTTGCTCACGTACTTTCTCAACTGCGAGATGTGGAACACGTTGTGGATATCGGATAAATCCCTGGGTAGGTCTAGCTGGTAGGCTACCGTGCCTCTTCGGGCCACTATACAGAATGGTCCGATGAATCTTGGTGCTAGCTTTCCCTTAATCCTGAATCGCTGCAGACCCCTCATAGGAGAAACTCTTAGGTATACAAATTCTCCGGGTTCAAAACTGATTTCCCGATGCTTTCGATCGTAATAACTCTTTTGCCGACTTTGAGCTGTCTTGAGTCGATCTCTAATCGTCTTAACTTTTTCCTCAGCCTCTTTGAGCATATCTGGGCCGAAGATGTGGCTGTCCCCGGTTTCTGACCAGTTTAGCGGGGTACGACATCTTCTCCCATATAGAGCTTCAAAGGGTGCCATTTGCAAACTGGCTTGATAACTGTTGTTGTATGCGAACTCTGCATATGGCAAACTTTGTTCCCAACTGGTTCCGTAGGTGAGGACACAGGCTCTCAGCATGTCTTCTAGAATTTGGTTTACGAGTTCAGTTTGCCCATCAGTCTGGGGGTGGTATGCGGTACTGAATGATAGTTGGGTTCCCAGTGCCTGTTGTAGGTGATCCCAAAATCTAGAGACGAACTGTGTGCCTCTGTCAGATATGATAGTCTTTGGGACTCCATGCAGGCAGACGATACGGGCAAGATAAAGTCTGGCCAGTCTCTGAGTGGTGTGAGTTGTCTTCACCGGGATAAAGTGTGCTACCTTAGTCAATCTGTCGGTGATGACCCATATGGCATCATGTCCGTGTCGTGACCGTGGTAGTCCAACAATGACTGGCCAGTCTCTGAGTGGTGTGAGTTGTCTTCACCGGGATAAAGTGTGCTACCTTAGTCAATCTGTCGGTGATGACCCATATGGCATCATGTCCGTGTCGTGACCGTGGTAGTCCAACAATGAAATCAATTCCAATCTCGTCCCACTTCCACTCGGTTATCTTGTTTGGCTGTAACAGCCTGGCTGGTTTCTGGTGCTCGGCCTTGATACGTTGACAAGAGTCACAGCATGCAATGAACGTGGCTATATTTCTCTTCATACCGTGCCACCAAAAATTTTCCTGAAGGTCTTTGTACATTTTTGTTCCTCCAGGATGGATTGAATACGGAGTGGTGTGGCTTTCAGACAGAATCTGTTGTTTGAGGTCCTTGATATTTGGTACGCAAAGCCTCTCTCCGTACCACAATATTCCTTGCTCATCTACGTTGAATTCGGAGGCCTTGCCCAAACTCACTTTCCTTTTTATGCCATCAATGCTTGGGGTGTCCATGCTGAGCCTCCTTAATCTTTTCCATCAGGGTAGGCTGTACTTCCAAATTCGACACACTGCCATCGGTGACCATTATTAAATTGAGTTTGGCAAATTCCTGTTGAAATTCTGGCCTCAAGTTTGGCATACTGTCGTTGTCCGTGCTGGGATTCCGACTAAGGGCATCTGCCACAACATTTGCTTTTCCGGGATGATAGTGGATTCCAACATCATAATCCTTCACCAACTCCAACCAGTGTCATTGCCGTAAATTAAGTTCCGGCTGTGTGAAAATATACTTAAGACTCTTATGGTCTGTGTATATTTCACAATGATTTCCAAGTAGAAAGTGTCTCCATTCCTTAAGTCCATGGATGACCGCTGCCAATTCTAAGTCATGAGTGGGATAATTCTCCTCATGCTTGCGAAGTTGTCTGGAGACATATGCAACTACCTTGCCTTCTTGCATCAATACGCATCCGAGGCCTTTCCGGGATGCGTCACAATATACCTCAAAATTCTTGTGTATGTCAGGCACAATTAACACTGGTGCCGTTGTTAATTTCCTTTTTAGCTCTTGGAAGCTTTTCTCACAGGCTTCCGTCCATTCAAACTTCTTGCCTTTCTTGAGCAACTGCATCATTGGCTTTGCTATGGCGGAGAATCCTTCAATAAATCTCCGATAATAGCCTGCCATTCCCAAGAAACTTCGTACGTCCGTTACGCTAGCTGGGGTTTCCAGCCAAGTACGGCCTTGACCTTTTTCGGGTCTACTGCAATACCTTATTGGGTGAGTACGTGGCCCAGAAAACCCACCTGTCTTAGCCAAAATTCACATTTGCTGAATTTGGCGTACAGTTGATGTTTCCTGAGTTCTCCAAGTACAATCCTGAGATGCTCGGCGTGCTCTTCTGGTGTTTTGGAGTATATCAGAATATCATCGATGAATACCACAACAAACTTGTCCATATACTTCATAAATACTTTGTTCATGAGGTGAACAAAATATGCGGGGGCGTTGGTTAGCCCAAATGGCATTACTGTGAACTCATACAGTCCATATCTGGAAGTGAAGGCTGTCTTGGGAATATCTTCTGTTCGCACTTTTAATTGGTGGTATCCTGATCTCAAGTCAATTTTTGAGAAGACTTTGGCCTGTGCGAGCTGATCAAATAAATCATTTATTTGGGGCATTGGGGATTTGTTCTTAATTGTGACCATGTTAAGTGCTCGATAGTCAATATACAATCTCAGTGTTCCATCCTTTTTCTTGGCAAATAAAATAGGAGAACCCCATGGTGAGGAACTGGCTCGTATGTATCCTTTCTCTAATAATTCTTTTATTTGCTTCTTCAATTCAACCAATTCGTATGGTGCCATTCTGTATGGTTTCTTGTAAATGGGAGCGGTTACGGGTGCTAACTCAATGCTGAATTCTATCTCTCGGTCCGGTGGCATGCCTGGTAGTTCTTCTGGAAATACGTCTGGAAATTCACACACTACTGGAACCTTGTTCAGCTCAGAAACGTCCACCTTGTTTAATCTTGGTTGCTGAGGTATTTGTCTCTCTTTGGCTGAAACTTTTATTGTCTTCCCGTGATGGTGTGTGAGAATCACGGTCCGGTTGAAGCAGTCAATAAAACCTTTGTTGGTGGTTAACCAATCCATCCCTAGGATGACATCCAATCCTTTGCTTTCCAATACAATAAGGTTGGCGTAAAACTTCAATCCTTCAAATTCAATAACCACACCTTGACAGTAACTCTGGGTCACTTGCTTAATTCCAGGGGACTTGATGATCATGGATTTTTCCAAGGGAAGCATCGAAAAAATATTTTGCAAAGCAAAACTCTTCGAAATGAATGAGTGAGAAGCTCCAGAATCAAACAAAACCATGGCAGGTATTGTGTTGACGGGGTACGTACCGAGTATGATATCTGGGGTGTTCTATGCTTCCTCTTTGGTCACGTGGTTCAGGTGACCCTTCCGGTGGTTGTTATTGGGGTTGAAATTGTTTCGCTTTGGCGCTGAATTACTTCCACCATTGCTAGGCTTCGGCGGCACTGCTTGGCATAGTGCCCTTCTTCTCCACAAGCGTAACAAGTAACGCCTGGGCGATATGTGAACTCTTTGTCTCTTGCATGGAAATTCTTGATTGGGCGTGAATTGTTCGTTGGGGTTTTTTGTGTACCACCCTTCTGAATTTCCGTCTTGCTTCTGTGGTTGCGAGCAAAAGTAGACTGGTCCCTTTTGCGTTTGCGGAAATCTTCTAAGCCGCGTTGCTCATTTTCCAGAGTAATGGCCTTATCCACCAGTGTTTCAAAATCTGGGAAGGCATGCACAACCAGCTGGCATTTAAGTGCGGGTGCCAGGCCTTCCAAGAATTTTTCCATCTTCTTGATCTCGGTCATGCGCTCTTCATTGGCGTAGCGAGACAGCAGAGTGAATTGGCTGTTGTATTCTGACACTGTCATGGTCCTTTGCTTGAGGTCATCAAATTCTCTCTTCTTGATTTTCATAACACTCTTAGGAATGTGTGCCCCATGAAAACCTTCTTTGAAATCCTCCCAGGTTATTTCATTTTCGTTGGGGTGGATGTGCAGGAAGTTTTCCCACCACGATGCAGCTGCTCCGGTGAGATAATGTGGTGCATACAATACTTTTTCATGGTCTGAACACTGTGCAATAATTAATTTTCTCTCCATGTCTCGAAGCTAGTCGTCGGCCTCGAGAGGCTTGTCAGTATGAGAAAATGTTGGGGGACGCGTCTTCTGTAACTCAGATAACTTGGATTGCTGCTGATACTGACCACGGTAATTTGCCATATTGATCAATTGGTTCATCATTTCCTGGTGTTGTTGCTGACTTTGTTCATACAGACGACACACTTGGGTAAATGATGTTTCACTGTCCTGTTGACTTGTCTGTCCCTGAGTGAAATTGTGGTTTGGTGGTGTGCCATAATTTTCTTCGGGCTGATTTGGCATGGAGCGCGTTCACGGACGAGACATCTTTCACTCTGGGGATATATTTTGTGAAACTCGTAAGACAAGAAAGAGAGTCGCAAAAGTCAATAAAATCACACATAAAACTCCAGGATTTTTTTTTGAAAATACACGATTGCGCGCGGAGAAGGACTATTTCATATCTTACACGCAAGCATAATTATACATTACATCGCTCAGGATATGCGTACATAATCCTGACATGTTATTGAGACTAGTGCGCTTCTCCAGATCCTACATGATGCGCAAACAGGCTACTACTCACAACCTATGTACATATAAACATATCACACAAGTCGGTACATCGCATGGCGTCTAAACGTACTCAGTTGGAGATGGTGAGGATCTCCCTTGGCCTGCCGAGGGTGAGACGCAGTGACGCTGGGGACTCAACCTCCTCCTCGCTAATAGGTTCCAGACGAGAAGCGCTGTGCTGAGCTGATGGAGCAGGTGCCATAGGCGGAGTAACACGAATATGAGTGGGTGGAATAGGTGGAGTAGCACGTATGGGAGTGGGTGCAATAAGTGGTGCAGCGCGAACGGGAGTGGGTGCAAAATCTTGGTTAAATTCCTCAGTGGTAGGCAGACGACGAGCAGTGGCGAGAATGGTAGGTGAATGAGAAGCTGAGGACGAGATAAAAGTCAGCGGTGGAGCGGTGTGCAGGAGTTCCCTCCTGTTGGCAGCACAGCCATGGACGGAGTCCATGCGGGCAGCTACGAGGTCGTCCACCATGCTGTCGAAGGCTGCCTCCAGGGCTCGGAGGTACTCGACAAGCATCTCAAAGGCCTCGTCTCGCTCCCCTCTAGGGCAAGAGAATGAGTAGTGACAGGTGTATGGTACGTGGCATGGAAGGTAGCGGTAGCGACGGGTCTTCATTGCAGGAAGGACATCCCGAAGACGAGCTATCGCACGCAGGCAGCCATCTGCATAGCATGCCTCTCAGTAGGCATGGCTATCCCCAAGAATCTGAAGCGGCGTATCTTAGCACGCCCTCCCCTGAATTGCACCGCGGCCTGGTGCATGGTCAGACTTTCGTTGATCTTGTGTGGATAAAGTGTGAAGACCGGGCGCACGGATGGCCCCATCGCGACCTGAACGACGAAGAAGAGGAGCTTGATGAACCCCTCAGGCACGTTGGCGAAAATTTGTGACTCACAGTCGTTGCCAGCCATCTACAAAAGTAGGCAAAATTTTCTGAGCGATCAGATCATAAATTTTATGCTGACTATCAGAAAAATGACTACATTTGCAAAAACATGAATAAAATCTATCATGCTAATAACCAATTAGCGATCGCACCTAGTGGCTTCCTACAGTCAGCCTGGCTCTGGTACCAAGTCTGTCACGACTGGTTTGTCAATAAAATACTTATTTAGAAAATCGATCTTTAGATCCCAGTATAGGGAAAGTTATCCTCACTGGTAGACAAATACTTGATAAACAGAGGAGCAGTAGCATTAAATATATTACAGGGTTGAGCTGAGGCTGCTCAACAATTTATTACAAACTCACCAATATCTTACATAAGGGCGGTTATGACACCAGGGTGTGGTGACATGCTACTAGCTCGAGATAAAAGGCGGTGGTGGATAACTTGACTCCTAACTGGCAGCTCGTCGAGCATCGTGGTGAGGCTCGATGTATTTATTTCTGGGGTGGCGGAAGCGGATATAACACAATGACCAACTGCAGGATTGCACGGGACTGACTGGGACTCCTCTAGGCGTCGGACTCGCTATCGAACTCTTCATCCATGAGATCACCTTCATCAACATCTGGCCAAATCAACAAGCCAGGTGAGTACTTTGAAAGTACTCGCAAGACAGTTCGGACAAAAGATATAACAAATGTATGCATGAATGCGTCATGAGCAAAAATAACGATGCTCATGCCAATAATAATATTTTTGCACGACTTGATAAGTAAAACAATTAACTGAAAACCGATCAGGTGTCTGGGGCAACGCCTCGAAAGGTAAACAAATAAAGCTCATGCCGCAGTCGGGCGTCTAAGCGACACCACATAAAGGGCTTATAAAATGAATGCCACAGTCGGACGTCTGAGCGACATCGCAGAAAGGGCTTATAAGAGAAATGCCACAGTTGGACGTCTGAGCGACATCACAGAAAGGGCTTGTAAAAGAAATGCCACAGTCGGACGTCTGGGCGACATCACAGAAAGGGCTGGTAAAAGAAATGCCACAGTCGGACGTCTGAGCGACATCACAGAAAGGGCTTATAAAAGAAATGCCACAATCGAACGTCTGGGCGACATCACAGAAAGGGCTGGTAAAAGAAATGCCACAGTCGGACGTCTGAGCGACATCACAGAAAGGGCTTGTAAAAGAAATGCCACAGTCGGACGTCTGAGCGACATCACAGAAAGGGCTTGAAAAAGAAATGCCACAGTCGGACGTCTGAGCGACATCACAGAAAGGGCTTATATCAAATGTAAATAACAAGTCTGCCACAGTCGGACGTCTGAGCGACATCACAGAAAGGGCTTCTATCAAAAGTAAATAACGGGTTAGTCCATCCATAGGAATAAACTTTTAACCGGATTTAAAACTCATGTAGTCCACCGGGTCTTTGTCACTGAGGCTGATATCTGACAAGATAAGATGAACACAGTACTTGGACATGTATGAGATGATTTAAAGGATGTGTGACTCTGCAGAGTTTGTACTAACTGACCACAGCCAACGGATTTCCGTAGTCACAAAGGACTAGTTCCGTTTATGGTATTTCGGTAGAAACACATTTAACCAGTACACACCCATTCCACCTCATGATGCCAGGAATCACCCTAGACAACGTCCAAGAAAAACTTTGAGACGGGGAGGTCACAACCTCGAATAGCATGGGATCAAATTTCTATACGAGCGCTCTAAGGGGTGCCCCCCTCTCGGTCCCAATCGGAAACACCCATGCCCCCTGACCGGATGACGGGCTTTAATCCAGGGCCATGGAGCCCTCATCCCGGCCTCTCTATTTGGTGTGTACCAGGAAAACGGTTTGCAACTTACTAGGCCATATTCCTTGCGGAAAACATGTGGCAACACAGGAATGGAAATGAGTGGGAATGTGATTTGATTCACGATGACACTGAAGTCAAAATTGACTGGCGTAATACTGGCATGCCACATCACTGCCATCTTACTCATCCTCTTGCCATCACATGGCCATGCAAATATGTATCCAACAACATATGGCTTTCCGAAACTTACTTTCCACTTCTGTGCATGAAATATAACATTCAAAGAAATGTTCATAAACATGCCATGAAACTCCTAAATGCAAACATGCAACAAACACTCATCATATCAAGAGTTCAAACATGCTTGCCAGGTTCGGAGTAGTCGAAGTCTAACTGGGTGAAGTTCGCGGCTCCGTCACCTCCTCCGGTATCTACGGTAAAAGAAAAATACGTACGTAACGTAAATACCGCGAGGTGCACAAAAAGTACTCCAAATAATTTTCAAATAAATCTGATAAAAAACTAGAAATTTTTTTAAAGAGAACAGAAAAATAATCAATCAAAAATCCTTTTCTATTTAAAATTTATAAGGGTTTTGATTCAGGGACCTTTCTGTAATGAAACAGAAAACTCTCAGGGGGTTCTGCAGAAAAGTCCAGAAAACGATTCGTTTAAAAGAAAAGAATGAGAGACTGACACGCGGGTCCCACCCGTCAGGTTTGGATATTCAAACGAGGGAGACGAGGCTCGACGGCGCCCGAGAGCTGCGATGGTCGCCAACAGCGATCCATGGCGAGGCAAGGGGATCGGGTGGTACCTCCGTGTTCAGTACGTCCTTCCGCGTCGGTGGGTGGTGGTGGTGGTCGCCGGCGAGTACTGTGTCGACGGCGGCCCTGGCTCTGGCGGACGGTGGTTCGGGTAGTCGTGGACCTCGTCGGAGAGAGTTGCTGGGGTCAAATTGGAGTGGGGGTTAGTCTCCTAGAGGTGCCATGAGGCTACGGGCAAGTCTAGGGCAGTGGAGGAGTTCTCACTGGAGAGAACGCTGCCGGAGCCCAAGGCGGACGGAGGTGGCCGGAGTGGAGGAAGAAGGGCCCCTCGAGGCTCTTCCAGTGGCTGGGCGGGGTCTGGTAAGGTGGTGGAGGTGTGCGGGGGCGAGAGAGAGCTCGGAGGCGCTATTTATAGCCGGCCCGAGGCGGTTGCCGTGAATGGGATAAGTCCGGCGAGCGATTACGGCGGCGCTGTGGCTGGACGGTTGGTTTAAGAGCTTGAGCATCGTCTAGACGGAGCACTGGTTCCATTCTAGTGCCTAACTCAACATGGCAAGGGTGGTTACGGCCTGTCCCCGACGGAACGGCCGTACGGCACGTCGGTGGCAGAGAGTGCGCCCTGTGCGTGCCAGGCCACGGCGACGGTGCTGCATGCGTGCGCTGGCAAGGGAGATGGCCACGCGGAGCTCTCAGGCGGTTTGGGCGGTGCTGAACGGCGTTATGCCGCAGGGTGCCCCCTGTCGGCCGCCACGGGAGGTTCTGCCGCCGCGCAAGACGCCGGCGCAGGCGGGCCAGGGTGCCACCGATGCCAGGAATGAGCCAAGCGCGTGTGTGGTGCCCCGGACAGGGAGGAGGAGCCACGCGCAACGCGCCAGGCGCATAGTCGACTTGTGACTGAACTCTAACGAAGAAACGACACTTCACTTACTGAATTTTCTGAAGATGTATAGTAACAGTGCAGGCCAGGTGTTCGACAGAATGATTTTGGCATGTGGGGATTTTTCCTTGAGCTGGTTTTTAGTGGAGTGGTCTCTCATTGCAACTGGGGGTTGCCTGAATTTTGGTGGAATTTTTGGAGAAGTGGAGATATGAATTTCACCAAATTTGACAAATCTGGTCCAAACTTGCAGAGGGTGAAATTTGAAAATTTTGAAAAGGAGAAGAGTGGATCTTGATGGTTCTAGGTTGTGGGTGCTAAGGACTATCCAGAGGAGTTGATTTGAGGTCAAAGTTCAAAGGCATTAAGGTACTTGCTTTGCAAATTACCTAGGCTCAAAATAAAGGGCAGAATTGATTTGGGAAAAGAAATAAATGAGGTAAAATCCAAAAATGGATTTAACTAGTTGGGACAGCATGTTTGGGTTGTCCCAAAGTGGAAGGAGGGGTTTTGGGAGAATTTTACCATAAGAGGCATGGTAAAAACAGGAAGGGATCAAAACCAAAGAAAAGCCCAAAACCAAAAAGGTTTTCTTTTTAGAAGAAACTAAATCCAAGAAAAGATTTTTAGAGGAAAAACTCAGAAGAGAGGTTTTTAAGAAGGATTTAAATGACCTTCTTTAAACCAAGCAAGGCTCTTTCTGAAAACAAAAACCACAAATTTTTTGGAGTGTCACAGGTTCCCGCCCTCAGCCGGTCTGCGTACCCTCCCGTCGTCGAGATCCCGTCGGAGCAGTTCGCACTGAGCGAGGGCAGCGACCCCGATGACTGCCCCGGCTATCTCATCGCACTGCGGGCGTCGCAGGCAGAAGCGGCGGCCGCCGCGGCAGCCACGAAGGTGAGAGAGGCCGCCGAGCTGCAGGCCGCACTGGATGCGGCGGCGACCATCGAAGCGGTGCGGCCGCAGGTTGCTCCGGAGGAGGACGACGGCGGGAAGAGCAGCGACGATGGCGACGACGGTGACGTCGGTGCGGGCGAGATCGTGGACCTCGCCGCCTCCGACGACGACGAGTAGATTAGGTTTAGATTAGGTCCTTATGTTTAATTAAGTTTAATTAAGTCCTGTATAATTAAGTTTTTTATGTTTTAATGTAAAATGAACCGTCGTTATGTTGAATGAACTATCGTTTATCGTTGTGTTGGAATGAAAAATAGTATGAAATATTATGGAAAAAAGTGAATCATTTTATAAAATAAAAGTGACCAGAAAGAAATTAAAATTAAATAGTTTACCGATAAAATTGAAAGAATAATAAAAATTATATAAAAAAGATGAAGAGAGGAGGAAAGGAAAACAAAAAACGAAATTAGAAGAACGAATTCGTAATTTTTTTAAAAAAATTAGTATGAAATAATTTTGAATTAAAAACAGTGTTTTTGGACTGTCGACGCCAAAAACCGTAGAAAATGCAAACTGACCCAAAATGCACAGAAAATTGGCACGCATGATTCTCATGTAGATACAATGCGATACAAAAATTTGGGCAATGTTTGAAAGTTACAGAAAAAAAGGTGTTCGGTACACACCTTTTCGTACCGAAACCACCAGGTTCCACACCAAGTGCTAGTGCGGTTTGCCAGAATGCACCCAGCTTTTGCCAGCGTGTGTGGGGACCCGCCTGGGTACCGCACGCCAGAGATGAACGAAATCCGACTAAGAACGCACGTTGCGTCATGTCCGGGCAGCATTTTTGGGGTTTTCGGCCCGGAAAATTATAGAAAATCCGTACAGCGTCGGAACGCGACAAATTTTGGCGTGCGTGCCCTGCATGATCACTGTGGCCCGTGGAAAAAAATGAGCAACTTTGGCGGATGCGACAGAGACACGTACGACCGAGGGTCCCCTCCGCCCATACCGAAACCACCGGGTTCCACAGCAAGTGCCAGTGCGGTTTGCCAGAATGCACCCAGCTTTTGCCAGCGCGTGTGGGGGCCCGCCTGGGTACCGCACGCCAGAGATGAACGAAATCCGACTACGAATGTACGTTGCGTCACGTCCAGGTAGTGCTTTTGGGGTTTTCGGCCCGGAAAATCATAGAAAATCCGTACAGCGTCAGAACGCGACAAATTTTGACGTGCGTGCCGTGCATGGTCACTATGGCCCGTGGAAAAAAATGAGCGACTTTGACGGATGCGACGGAGAGACGTACGACCGAGGGTCCCCTCCGCCCATATCGAAACCACCGGGTTCCGCAGCAAGTGCCAGTGCGGTTTGCCGGAATGCACCCAACTTTTCCAGCGCGTGTGGGGACCCTCCCGGGTACCTCACGCCAGAGATGAACGAAATCCGACTACGAACGCACGTTGCGTCACGTCCGGGCAGTGTTTCTGGGGTTTTTGGCCCGGAAAATCATAGAAAATCCGTACAGCGTCGGAACTCGACAAATTTTGGCGTGCATGCCCTGCATGGTCACTATGGCCCGTGAAAAAAAATTAACGACTTTGACGGATGCGACAGAGTGACGTACGACCGAGGGTCCCCTCCGCCCATACCGAAACCACCGGGTTCTACAGCAAGTGCCAGTGCGGTTTGCGGGAATGCACCCAACTTTTGCCAGCGCGTGTGGGGACCCGACCGGGTACTGCACGCCAGAGATGAACGAAATCCGACTACGAACGCACGTTGCATCACGTCTGGGCAGTGTTTTTGGGGTTTTCGGCCCCGAAAATTATAGAGAATCCGTACAGCATCGGAATGCGACAAATTTTGGCGTGCGTGCCCTGCATGGTCACTGTGGCCTGTGGAAAAAATTGAGCGACTTTGACAGATGCAACGGAGAGACGTACAATCGAGGGACAGAGAAAACATTTGGATATGACATACGTGATGTGAATGCAAGCGGTGCTGTGAATTATCCGGATGTGTCTACCTGGCCTATCAAAACATAAGATGCCACAACAAGAAGATGAGTGAGTAAATACTTTCATATTATTTTAATATCTTACCTGAAATGCGAACTTATGAACCGTTGTGTGTATGGTTCAGCAATTCATGTGGAATATTTGTTCTTCGCTGCTTTCAATATTGGAACGGTGAAAAATGGACAAGCCATTTTTCTCAGGTCTGGTTTTATTTCAAATGCTTATATTCAATTAAATTCATTATGTACTACTATTTGGATTGTACTAATATGAAGTTCTAACAGGGGTCAATTGATAAATCGAGTGACTTAATGATTGCGCAGCTTATTTTTCTGGAGAGAAATACGCTCAACGATGTGAAGGACAAAGTTACCCGGCTAGCAAAGAAGAAATAAATATGGCAAAAAATTTGTACTAGAAATTTTGTAGGCTCAAATAATGTTTACATTTATTTCGACTTTGATATCTTGTGACCAAGAGGACATTACTATTTTGAATATTTAAGTCGAGAATGACATTTGGATTATTATTTTTTCTTCATGCCGTTGTCTTTAAATTTGAATTATTCATATTCATAGTTCTGCCGTCGTCAAATTGTTTGGATATAACAGTCCAATGTTAAAAAAATGCACATGTATTTATTATGCACTGTAGTGCCTATCGCCGTCGCTTGTAACACCGACGTTCTTTGTTTTTATTTTTAAAGCACTGTCACCGTCGCTTATAACACCAACGTTCTTAGTTTTTCTTTGTAAAAAAAAGCCGACAAGTGCGCCAGCCAGTCTGACGTCAGACTGGACCGACGACACTGTCCAACAGGGCAGCGTCGAACGACGGGTAGCATAGCGGTTTAATCAGAGGCGTTCGACTGCATGTGCGCCGCCGAGTATATAAGCAGGTCGTCGCGCGCTCCGTCGGGCGAGGTGGGACTAAACCTTTGCTATCGCAGCCGTTGTGCCTGCAGCGACGCGCGTGACTGCGTGGGCCGGCCCAATAACGTTATTCCGCCCGCGGCGCGAAGATGGCCCAAGTACCACGCGGCGCGACGATGGCCCAAGTACCACGCGGCGCGACGGGAAATGTTTAGTCCCACATCACCCGATGAAGAGCGCGACGACCGGCTTATATACCCGGCAACTCATAGGCTATCGAACTCCTCTGATTACCTCGTACTGCTGCCGCCGTCCGACGCTGCCCTACGAGATAGTGCCGCTGTCCGACGCTGCCCTGTGGGACACTGCCGCCGGCGCACTTGTCGGGCTGTTTTTTTTAAACGACGGGGTTCTAAGCGACGGCGACCGTACAGTGCAGAAAATTAACAGTAAACAGCGACGGCACTACTGTGCATAATGAGAACATCAAAATAAACATAGTAAAACTACTTCTTGCATTACATAGTCTGTCATCAAACAAATACTTATGTTGGTATCATAGCATCTGACATCAACAAAGTAAAATAAGTCTCATATAACATAGTTTAACAATTATAAAAGTTCACATAGATAGAACATGAAAAACTGTCTTCAATCAAAGGGTGAAGCAATCTTCCATAGCAATCCATAAGAAAACTATCTTCAATCAAAGGGTGAAGCAATCTTCCATACTCCAGAATTCAAGCAAAGTTCCTACATAACAGTAAGATATGTGTTAATTCACAATAAACAAATAAATTTGATTTGAACAATAAGATTTACAATAACATAAGAAAATCATACTTAGGATTTTGAGGGCACGTGGACTTATAATGACCCGTAAGACCGCACTGTCCACATTGATGTTTGCTTTTCTCATCAAAAGCTTTAGGTCACCCATTTTTAGTGACATCAGGACCATCCTTACCGCAGATTTAACATTCTGTTTTGGTGCGCCTTTGGTGTTAACTTTTGCAGGATCACGAACAAGACCATGATCTTGATTAGGCTCAAATGCATCATCGTTCATAAACTATACCTCCGCACCAGGCTCATCCTCCTCAGTGTAATCATTATCTATTATGTCCCTCAGAGCCGCCTTCAACTTGTCGAATAAAAATGGTTTATGGCATGCTTTATGAGTTGCTTCGACAGATAAGATAGTCAACTCGTTGTACCTAGCTCTGTCCCCTGCACCTGCCCATCCCCACGCAAACAGATCGCTAGTGCGCTTCACGGGAAGTCCACCCCTTGCAACTTGGCTCAACCTCCGCAGTACTAAACACTTAGGTATCTCACATAAGCATAGCTGAATCAGAACGTGAAAAATATGTTTGCAAGGAAGTCCTTTGCGATACATGCTTCTGCAACTGCACTTCATAGTTTCTTCAGAGTTACCTAGGTTGTAGTCCATAGTGAATCTGATATCCTTAATTTCCTTCCATGTCAGTATGAATCTATGAGTGTCTGCTCCTCTCAGTCTCTCAAGGACCTCAAGCTCCCGTGCCTTCTTCATATCTTCATGTAAGATATAAAAGTTTGCCGCAGTGAACTCACGGACAGCTGATTTCTCAATATCTTTACACTCGTCCAATACTGGTACTGGAACTGTCTATGAGTTTGTGTAATCGTCATGCACCTCATTCTCACGGAGACGAACTATGTGAAGGAAATATGACCTAGAGGCAATAATAAAGTTATTATTTATTTCCTTATATCATGATGAATGTTTATTATTCATGCTAGAATTGTATTAACCGAAAACATGATACATGTGTGAATACATAGACAAACTAAGTGTCACTAGTATGCCTCTACTGTACTAGCTCATTTATCAAAGATGGTTATGTTTCCTAGCCATGGAAAAAGAGTTGTCATTTGATTAACGGGATCACATCATTAGAAGAATGATGTGATTGAATTGACCCATTCCGTTAGCTTAGCACTTGATCGTTTAGTATGTTGCTACTGCTTTCTTCATGACTTATACATGTTCCTGTGACTATGAGATTATGCAACTCTCGTTTACCGGAGGAACACTTTGTGTGCTACCAAACGTCACAACGTAACTGGGTGATTATAAAGGTGCTCTACAGGTGTCTCCAAAGGTACTTGTTGGGTTGGCGTATTTCGAGATTAGGATTTGTCACTCCGATTGACGGAGAGGTATCTCCGGGCCCACTCAGTAATGCACATCACTATAAGCCTTGCAAGCATTGCAACTAATTAGTTAGTTGCGGGATGATGTATTACGGAACGGGTAAAGAGACTTGCCGGGTAATGAGATTGAACTAGGTATTGATATACTGACGATCAAATCTCGGGCAAGTAACATACCGATGACAAAGGGAACAATGTATGTTGTTATGCGGTTTGACCGATAAAAGATCTTCGTAGAATATGGGGGAGCCAATATGATCATCCAGGTTCCGCTATTGGTTATTGACCGGAGACATGTCTCACTCATCTCTACATAGTTCTCGAACCAGTAGGGTCCGCACACTTAAAGTTAGATGACAGTTATATTATGAGTTTATGTGTTTTGATGTACCTAAGGAGTTTTGAGTCCTGGATGAGATCGGGGACATGACAAGGAGTCTCGAAATGGTCGAGACGTAAATATCGATATATTGGAAGACTATATTCTGCTATTGGTTATTGACCGGAGACGTGTCTCGGTCATGTCTACATAGTTCTTGAACCCATAGGGTCTGCATGCTTAAAGTTAGATGACAGTTATATTATGAGTTTATGTGTTTTGATGTGCCAAAGGAGTTCGGAGTCCCGGATGAGATCAGGGACATGACAAGGAGTCTCGAAATGGTTGAGACGTAAAGATCGATATATTGGACGACTATATTCGGACTTCGGAAAGGTTCCGAGTGATTCGGGTATTTTTCGGAGTACCGGAGAGTTACGAGAATTCGTATTGGGCCTTAAAGGGCCATACGGGAAAGGAGAGAAAGGCCCCAAAGGGTGGCCGCACCCCTCCCCATGGACTAGTCCGAATTGGACTAGGGAGGGGGGCGCCCCCTTCCTTCCTTCTCCTTCTCCCTTCCCTTTCCCCTACTCCAACTTGGAAGGGGGGGAATCCTACTCCCGGTGGGAGTAGGACTCCCCTATGGCGCGCCCAAGAGAGAGGGCCGGCCCTCCTCTCCTCTGCTCCTTTATATACGGAGGAGGGGGGCACCCCATAGACACAACAATTGATCTCTTGATCTCTTAGCCGTGTGCGGTGCCCCCCTCCACCATAGTCCTCCTAGATAATATTGTAGCGGTGCTTAGGCGACGCCCTGCGACGGTAGAACATCAAGATCGTCACCACGCCATCGTGCTGACGGAATTCCCCCTCGACACTCGGCTGGATTGGAGTTTGAGGGACGTCATCGAGCTGAACGTGTGCTAGAACTCGGAGGTGCCATAGTTTCGGTGCTTGATTGGTCGGGCCGTCAAGACGTATGACTACATCAACCGCGTTGTTCTAACGCTTCCCCTTTCGGTCTATGAGGGTACATGGACACACTCTCCCCTCTCGTTGCTATGCATCACCATGATCTTGCGTGTGCGTAGGAATTTTTTTGAAATTACTACGTTCCCCAATAGTGGCATCCGAGCCTGGTTTTATGCGTAGATGTTATATGCACGAGTAGAACACAAGTGAGTTGTGGACGATACAAGTCATGCTGCTTACCAGCATGTCATACTTTGGTTCGGTGGTATTGTTGGATGAAGCGGCCCGGACCGACATTACGCGTACGCTTACGCGAGACTGGTTCTACCGACGTGCTTTGCACACAGGTGGCTGGCGGGTGTCAGTTTCTCCAACTTTAGTTGAACCGAGTGTGGCTACGCCCGGTCCTTGCGAAGGTTAAAACAACACTAACTTGACGAACTATCGTTGTGGTTTTGATGCGTAGGTAACAACGGTTCTTGCTCAGCCCGTAGCAGCCACGTAAAACTTGCAACAACAAAGTAGAGGATGTCTAACTTGTTTTTGCAGGGCATGTTATGATGTGATATGGTCAAGACGTGATGAGATATAAGTTGTTGTATGAGATGATCATGTATTACTGAAGTTATCGGCAGCTGGCAGAAGCCTTATGGTTGTCTCTTTATTGCATAAGATGCAAGCGCCAAATAATTGCTTTACTTTATCGCTATTCGATAGCAATAGTTGCAAGATCAATAGTTGGCGAGACGACCATGTGATGACACATTGATATAGATCAAGATGATGGAGATCATGGTGTCGTGCCGGTGACAATAGAGATCATGATAGTACTTCGGAGATGGAGATCACAAGCACAAGATGATGATGGCCATATCATATCACTTATTTTGATTGCACATGATGTTTATCTTTTATACATCTTATTTTGCTTAGTTCGGCGGTTGCATTATAAGATAATCTCTCACTAAATTTCAAGGTATAAGTGTTCTCCCTGAGTATGCACCGTTACGAAAGTTCTTCGTGCTGAGACACCACGTGATGATCGGGTGTGATAGGCTCTACGTTCAAATACAACGGGTGCAAAACAGTTGCACACGCGGCATACTCAGGTTAAACTTGACGAGCCTAGCATATATAGATATGGCCTCGGAACGCTGGAGACCGAAAGGTCGAGCGTGAATCATATAGTAGATATGATCAACATGATGTTCACCATTGAAAACTACTCCATCTCACGTGATGATCGGACATGGTTTAGTTTATTTGGATCACGTGATCACTTAGATGATTAGAGGGATGTCTATCTAAGTGGGAGTTCTTAAGTAATATGATTAATTGAACTTTAAGTTATCATGAACTTAGTCCCGGTAGTATTTTGCAAATTATGTTGTAGATCAATAGCTCGCGTTGTTGCTTCCCTATGTTTTATTTGTGTTCCTGGAGAAAACTAAGTTGAAAGATGTTAGTAGCAATGATGCAGACTTGGTCCATGATCTGAGGTTTATCCTCATTGCTACACAGAAGAATTATGTCCTTTATGCACCGTTAGGTGACAGACCTATTGCAAGAGAAGATGCAGACGTTATGAATGTTTGGCTAGCTCAATATGATGACTACTTGATAGTTTTGTGCACCATGCTTTATGGCTTAGAATCGGGACTACAAAAATGTTTTTGAAACGTCATGAAACATATAAGATGTTTCAAGAGATGAAATTGGTATTTCAGACTCATGCCCGTGTCAAGAGCTATGAGACCTTTTGACAAATACTTCGCCTGAAAGATGAAAAAGAATTGCTCAACTAGTGAGCAAGTACTTAGATTGTCTGAGTACTACAATCGCTTGAATCAAGTGGGAGTTAATCTTCCAGATAAAATAGTGATTGGCAGAGTTCTCTTTACTGGAACTTCGTGATGAACTATAATGCAAGGTATGACGAAAATGATTCCCGAGCTCTTCATGATGCTGAAATCGACGAAGGTAGAAATCAAGAAAGAGCATCAAGTGTTGATGATTAACAAGACCACTACTTTCAAGAAAAGGGCAAAGGGAAAGAAAGGGAACTTCAAGTAGAACGACAAGCAAGTTGTCACTCCCGCAAAGAAGCCCAAAGCTGGACCAAAGCCTGAAACTGAGTGCTTACACTACAAAGGAAATGGTCACTGGAAGAGGAAATGCCCTGAATATTTGATGGATAAGAAGGATGGCAAAGTGAACAAGGGTATATTTGATATACATGTTATTGATGTGTACCTTACTAGTGTTTATAGTAGCCCCTGAGTATTTGATACTTGTTCGGTTGCTAAAAATTAGTAACTCGAAACAGGAGTTATAGAATAAACAGAGACTAGTTGAAGGTGAAGTGACGATGAGTGTTGGAAGTAGTTCCAAGATTGATATGATCATCATCGCAAACTCCCTATACTTTCGGGATTAGTGTTAAACCTAAATAAATGTTATTTGGCGTTTGCGTTGAGCATAAATATGATTTGATCATGTTTATTGCAATACAGTTATTCATTTAAAGTCAGAGAATAATTGTTGTTCTGTTTACATGTATAAAACCTTCGATAGTCATACACCCAATGAAAATAGTTTATTGGATCTCAATCGTAGTGATACACATATTCATAATATTGATGCCAAAAAGATGCAAAGTTTATAATGATAGTGCAACTTATTTGTGGCACTGTCGTTTTGGGTCATATAAGCGCATGAAGAAACTCCATAAAGATGGATTTTTGGAATCACTTGGTTATGAATCATTTGATGCTTGCGAACCGTGCCTTTTGGGCAAGATGACTGAAACTCCATTCTCTGGAACAATGGAACGAGCTAGTGACTTATTGGAAATAATACATACTGATGTATGCGGTCCAATGAGTATTGATGCTCGTGGCGGCTATCGTTATTTTCAGACCTTCACAAGATGATTTGAGCAGATATGAGTATATCTACTTAATAAAACACAAGTCTGAAACATTTGAAAAGTTCAAAGAATTTCAGAGTGAAGTGGAGACTCATCGTAACAAGAAAATAAAGTTTCTACGATCTGATCGTGGAGGAGAATATTTGAGTTACGAGTTTGGCCTTCATATAAAACAATGTGGAATAGTTTCACAGTTCACACCACCTGGAACACCACAACGTTATGGTGTGTCCGAACATCGTAACCACACTTTATTGGATATTGTGCGACCTATGATGTCTCTTATCGGTTTACCACTATCGTTTTGGGGTTATGCATTAGAGACAGTTGCATTCACTTTTAATAGGGCACCATCAAAATCCGTTGAAGACGACGGCTTATGAACTGTGGTTTGGCAAGAAACCAAAGTTGTCGTTTCTTAAAGTTTGGGGCTGCGATGCTTACGTGAAAAAGTTTCAACCTGATAAGCTCGAACCTAATTCGGAGAAGTGCGTCTTCATAGAATACCCAAAGAAAACTATTGGGTACACCTTCTATCACAGATCCGAAGGCAAGATATTTGTTTCTAAGATCGATCCTTTCTAGAGAAGGAGTTTCTCTCGAGAGAAGTGAGAGGGAGGAAAGTAGAACTTGACGAGGTAACTGTACCTGCTCCCTTATTGGAAAGTAGTTCATCACAGAAATCAGTTTCTGTGATTCCTACACCAATTAGTGAGGAAGCTAATGATGATGATCATGAAGCTTCTGATCAAGTTGCTACCGAACCTCGTAGGTCTTCCTGAGTAAGATCCGTACCAGAGTGGCATGGTAATCATGTTCTGGAAGTCATGTTACTAGACCATGGTGAACCTACGAACTATGAGGAAGTGATGATGAGCCCAGATTATGCAAAATAGCTTAAGGCCATGAAATCTGAGATGTGATCCATGTATGAGAACAAAGTGTGGACTTTGGTGGACTTGCCCGATGATCAGCAAGCCATAGAAAATAAATGGATCTTCAAGAGGAAGACATACACTGATAGTAATGTTACTATCTACAAAGCTCGACTTGTCGCAAAAAAGTTTTTCGACAAGTTCAAGGTGTTGAATACAATGAGATTTTCTCACTCGTATCGATGCTTAAAGTCTGTCCGAATCATGTTAGCAATTTCCACATTTTATGAAATCTGGCAAATGGATGTCAAAACTGCATTCCTTAACCGATTTATTAAAGAAGAGTTGTATATGATGCAACCAGAAGGTTTTGTCAATCCCAAAGGTGCTAACAAATTGAGCAAGCTCCAGCGATCCATCTATGGACTGGTGCAAGCATCTCGGAGTTGGAATATATGTTTTGATAAGTTGATCAAAGCATATAGTTTTATACGGACTTGTAGTGAAGCATGTATTTACAATAAAGCGAGTGGGAGCACTACAACCTTTCTGATAAGTATATGTGAGTGACATATTGTTGATCAGAAATGATGTAAAAAAATTCTGGAAAGCATAAAGAAGTGTTTGAAAGGAGTTCTTTAGAAGAAAGACCTCAGTAAAGCTACTTACATATTGAGCATCAAGATCTATTGAGATAGATCAAGACAGTCGATAAGATTTTCAATGAGTACATACCTTGACAAGATTTTGAAGTAGTTCAAAATGGAACAGTCAAATAAAGAGTTCTTGCCTGTGTTGCAAAGGTATGAAATTGAGTAAGACTCAAATCCCGACCACGGCAGAAAATAGAAAGAGAATGAAAGTCATTCCCTATGCATCAGTCATAGGTTCTATAAAAGTATGCCATGCTATGGACCAGACCTATTGTATACTCTGCCCTGGTTTGACAAGGGAGTACAATAGTGATCTAGGAGTAGATCACTGGACATTGGTCAAAATTATCCTTAGTGGAATAAGGATATGTTTCTCGATTATGGAGGTGACAAAAGGTTCATCGTAAAGGGTTACGTCGATACAAGTTTTGGCACTGATCCAGATGACTCTAAGTCTTAATCTAGATACATATTGAAAGTGGGAGCAATTAGCTAGAGTAGCTCCGTGCAGAGAATTGTAGACATAGAATATTTGCAAAATACATACGGCTCTGAATGTGACAGACCCGTTGACTAAACTTCTCTCACAAGCAAAACATGATTATACCTTAGTACTCTTTGGGTGTTAATTACATAGCGATGTGAACTAGATTATTGACTCTAGTAAACCCTTTGGGTGTTGATCACATGACAATGTGAACTATTGGGTATTAATCACATACAGATGTGAATATTGGTGTTAAATCACATGGTGATGTGAACTAGATTATTGACTCTAGTGCAAGTGGGAGACTGAAGGAAATATGCCCTAGAGGCAATAATAAAGTTATTATTTATTTCCTTATATCATGATGAATGTTTATTATTCATGCTAGAATTGTATTAACCGAAAACATGATACATGTGTGAATACATAGACAAACTAAGTGTCACTAGTATGCCTCTACTTGACTAGCTCGTTTATCAAAGATGGTTATGTTTCCTAGCCATGGACAAAGAGTTGTCATTTGATTAACGGGATCACATCATTAGAAGAATGATGTGATTGACTTGACCCATTCCGTTAGCTTAGCACTTGATAGTTTAGTATGTTGCTACTGCTTTCTTCATGACTTATACATGTGCCTGTGACTATGATATTATGCAACTCCCGTTTACCGGAGGAACACTTTGTGTGCTACCAAACATCACAATGTAACTGGGTGATTATAAAGGTGCTCTACAGGTGTCTCCAAAGGTACTTGTTGGGTTGGCGTATTTCGAGATTAGGATTTGTCACTCCGATTGTCGGAGAGGTATCTCCGGGCCCACTCAGTAATGCACATCACTATAAGCCTTGCAAGCATTGCAACTAATTAGTTAGTTGCGGGATGATGTATTACGGAACGGGTAAAGAGACTTGCCGGGTAATGAGATTGAACTAGGTATTGATATACTGACGATCAAATCTCGGGCAAGTAACATACCGATGACAAAGGGAACAATGTATGTTGTTATGCGGTTTGACCGATAAAAGATCTTCGTAGAATATGGGGGAGCCAATATGATCATCCAGGTTCCGCTATTGGTTATTGACCGGAGACATGTCTCACTCATCTCTACATAGTTCTCGAACCAGTAGGGTCCGCACACTTAAAGTTAGATGACAGTTATATTATGAGTTTATGTGTTTTGATGTACCTAAGGAGTTTTGAGTCCTGGATGAGATCGGGGACATGACAAGGAGTCTCGAAATGGTCGAGACGTAAATATCGATATATTGGAAGACTATATTCGGACTTCGGAAAGGTTCCGAGTGATTCGGGTATTTTTCAGAGTACCGGAGAGTTACGGGAATTCGTATTGGGCCTTAAAGGGCCATACGGGAAAGGAGAGAAAGGCCCCAAAGGGTGGCCGCACCCCTCCCCATGGACTAGTCCGAATTGGACTAGGGAGGGGGCGCCCCCTTCCTTCCTTCTCCTTCTCCCTTCCCTTTCTCCTACTCCAACTTGGAAGGGGGGGATCCTACTCCCGGCGGGAGTAGGACTCCCCTATGGCGTGCCCAAGAGAGAGGGTCGGCCCTCCCCTCTGTTGGAAATATGCCCTAGAGGCAATAATAAAAGGATTATTATTATATTTCTTTGTTCATGATAGTTGTCTTTTATTCATGCTATAATTGTATTATCCGGAAATCGTAATACACGTGTGAATACTTAGACCACAATATGTCCCTAGTAAGCCTCTAGTTGACTAGCTCGTTGATCAACAGATAGTCACGGTTTCCTGACTATGGACATTGGATGTCATTGATAACGGGATCACATCTCATTAGGAGAATTATGTGATGGACAAGACCCAATCCTAAGCATAGCACAAGATCGTGTAGTTCGTTTTGCTAGAGCTTTTCCAATGTCAAGTATCTCTTCCTTAGACCATGAGATCGTGTAACTCCCGGATACCGTAGGAGTGCTTTGGGTGTACCAAACGTCACAACGTAACTGAGTGACTATAAAGGTGCACTACAGGTATCTCTGAAAGTGTCTGTTGGGTTGACACGGATCGAGACTGGGATTTGTCACTCCGTATTACGGAGAGGTATCACTGGGCCCACTCGGTAGTGCATCATCATAATGAGCTCAAAGTGACCAAGTGTCTGGTCACGGGATCATGCATTACGGTATGAGCAAAGTGACTTGCCGGTAACGAGATTGAACAAGGTATTAGGATACCGACGATCGAATCTCGGGCAAGTAACATACCGTTTGACAAAGGGAATTGTATATGGGGTTGCTTGAATCCTCGACATCGTGGTTCATCCGATGAGATCATCGAGGAGTATGTGGGAGCCAACATGAGTATCCAGATCCCGCTGTTGCTTATTGACCGGAGAGCCGTCTCGGTCATGTCTGCATGTCTCCCGGACCCGTAAGGTCTACACACTTAAGGTTCGGTGACGCTAGGGTTGTATGAATATGAGTATGCAGCAAACCGAATGTTGTTCGGAGTCTCGGATGAGATCCCGGACGTCACGAGGGGTTCCGGAATGGTCCGGAGGTAAAGAATTATATATAGGAAGTGCTGTTTCGGTCATCGGGAAAGTTTCGGAGTCACCCGGTATAGTACCGGGACCACCGGAAGGGTCCCGGGGGTCCACCGGGTGGGGCCACCTATCTCGGAGGGCCCCGTGGGCTGAAATGGGAGGGAACCAGCCCCTAGTGGGCTGGTGTGCCCCCCCCCCTTGCCCCCCCCTGCTACTAGGGTTGGAAACCCTAGGGTGGGGGCGCACCACTTGCCTTGGGGGGCAATCCACCCTCCTTGGCCGCCGTCCCCTTGGGAGATTCCCATATCCAGGGCCGGCGCCCCCCTGGGGCCTATATAAAGGAGGGGGGCAGCCGCACCCTGAGTCTTGGCACCTCCCTCCCCCTGCTACACCTCTTCCTCCTCCCGCAGTTGCTTGGCGAAGCCCTGCCGGAGTCCTACTGCATCCACCACCACGCCGCCGTGCTGCTGGATCTTCATCAACCTCTCCTTCCCCCTTGCTGGATCAAGACAAAGGAGACGTCATGCTGACCGTACGTGTGTTGAACGCGGAGGTGCCGTCCGTTCGGCGCTAGGATCTCCGGTGATAGGATCACGACGAGAACGACTACCTCAACCCCGTTCTCTTGAACGCTTCCGCACGCGATCTACAAGTGGTATGTAGATGAATCTCTCTCTCTCGTTGCTAGATGAACTCATAGATTGATCTTGGTGAATGTAGGAAAATTTTTATTTTATGCAACGTTCCCCAACAGTGGTATCAGAGCTAGGTCTATGCGTAGTTCTCTATTGCACGAGTAGAACACAAATCTATTGTGGGCGTAGATCTTGTCAACTTGCTTGCCACTACTAGTCTTTTCTTTCTTCAGCGGTATTGTGGGATGAAGCGGCCCGGACCGACCTTACATGTACGCTTACGTGAGACAGGTTCCACCGACTGACATGCACTAGTTGCATAAGGTGGCTAGCGGGTGTCTGTCTCTCCTACTTTAGTTGGAGCGGATTTGATGAAAAGGGTCCTTATGAAGGGTAAATAGAAGTTGACAAAATCACGTTGTGGTTATTCGTAGGTAAGAAAACGTTCTTGCTAGAACCCAATTGTAGCCACGTAAAAGATGCAACAACAATTAGAGGACGTCTAACTTGTTTTTGCAGCAATTGTCATGTGATGTGATATGGCCAGAAGTTGTGATGAATGATGAATGATATATTGTGATGTATGAGATCATGTTCCTGTAATAGGAATCACGACTTGCATGTCGATGAGTATGACAACCGGCAGGAGCCATAGGAGTTGTCTTAATTATTGTATGACCTGCGTGTCAATGATTTAACGCCATGTAATTACTTTACTTTATTGCTAAGCCGTTAGCTATAGTAGTAGAAGTAATAGTTGGCGAGCAACTTCATGGAGGCACGATGATGGAGATCATGATGATGGAGATCATGGTGTCATGCCGGTGACGAAGATGATCATGGAGCCCCGAAGATGGAGATCGAAGGAGCTATATGATATTGGCCATATCATGTCACTACTTTATATAATTGCATGTGATGTTTATTATGTTTTATGCATCTTGTTTACTTAGAACGGCGGTAGTAAATAAGATGATCCCTTATAATAATTTCAAGAAAGTGTTCCCCCTAACTGTGCACCGTTGCTAAAGTTCGTCGTTTTGAAGCACCACGTGATGATCGGGTGTGATAGATCCTTACGTTCACATACAATGGGTGTAAGATAGTTTTACACATGCAAAACACTTAGGGTTAACTTGACGAGCCTAGCATGTACAGACATGGCCTCGGAACACAAGAGACCGAAAGGTCGAACATGAGTCGTATGGAAGATACGATCAACATGGAGATGTTCACCGATGATGACTAGCCCGTCTCACGTGATGATCGGACACAGCCTAGTCGACTCGGATCATGTAACACTTAGATGACTAGAGGGATGTCAATCTAAGTGGGAGTTCATTAAATAATTTGATTAGATGAACTTAATTATCATGAACTTAGTCTAAAATCTTTGCAAAATATGTCTTGTAGATCAAATGGCCAACGCTCATGTCAACATGAACTTCAATGCGTTCCTAGAGAAAACCAAGCTGAAAGATGATGGCAGCAACAACTATTCGGACTGGGTCCGGAACCTGAGGATCATCCTCATAGCAGCCAAGAAAGCATATGTCCTAGAAGGACCGCTAGGTGAAGCACCCATCCCAGAGAACCAAGACGTTATGAACGCTTGGCATTCACGTGCTGATGATTACTCCCTCGTTCAGTGCGGCATGCTTTACAGCTTAGAACCGGGGCTCCAAAAGCGTTTTGAGCAACACGGAGCATATGAGATGTTCGAGGAGCTGAAAATTGTTTTTCAAGCTCATGCCCGGGTCGAGAGATATGAAGTCTCCGACAAGTTATATAGTTGTAAACAGTTCTGTCAGTGAGCACATACTCAAAATGTCTGGGTTGCACAACCGCCTGTCCCAGCTGGAGATCAACCTCCCGGACGAGGCGGTCATTGATAGAATCCTTCAGTCGCTCCCACCGAGCTACAAGAGCTTTGTGATGAACTACAATATGCAGGGGATGGTGAAGACCATTCCTGAAGTATTTTCAATGCTGAAGTCAGCAGAGGTTGAAATCAAGAAAGAACATCAAGTGTTGATGGTCAATAAGACCACTAAGTTCAAGAAGGGCAAGGGTAAGAAGAACTTAAAGAAGGACGGCAAAGATGTTGCCGCACCCGGTAAGTCAGTTGCCTGTAAGAAGTCAAAGAATGGACCCAAGCCTGAGACTGAGTGCTTTTATTGCAAAGGGAAGGGTCACTGGAAGCGGAACTGCCCCAAATACTTAGCAGACAAGAAGGCCGGCAACACTAAAGGTATATGTGATATACATGTAATTGATGTGTACCTTACCAGTACTTGTAGTAACTCCTGGGTATTTGATACCGGTGCCGTTGCTCATATTTGTAACTCACAGCAGGAGCTGCGGAATAAGCGGAGACTGGCGAAGGACGAGGTGACGATGCGCGTCGGGAATGGTTCCAAGGTCGATGTGATCACTGTCGGCACGCTACCTCTACATTTACCCACGGGATTAGTTATGAACCTCAATAATTGTTATTTAGTGCCAAGTTTGAGCATGAACATTGTATCTGGATCTCGTTTAATACGAGATGGCTACTCATTTAAATCCGAGAATAATGGTTTTTCTATTTATATGAGAGATATGTTTTATGGTCATGCCCCGATGGTCAATGGTTTATTCTTAATGAATCTCGAACGTAATGTTACACATATTCATAGTGTGAATACCAAAAGATGTAAAGTTGATAACGATAGTCCCACATACTTGTGGCACTGCCGCCTTGGTCACATTGATGTCAAGCGCATGAAGAAGCTCCATGCTGATGGACTTTTAGAGTCTCTCGATTATGAATCATTTGACACATGCGAACCATGCCTCATGGGAAAAATGACCAAGACTCCGTTCTCCGGAACAATGGAGCGAGCAACCAACTTATTTGAAATCATACATACTGATGTGTGTGGTCCAATGAGCATTGAGGCTCGCGGAGGATATTGTTATGTTCTCACTCTCACTGATGACTTAAGTAGATATGGGTATGTCTACTTGATGAAACACAAGTTTGAGACCTTTGAAAAGTTCAAGGAATTTCAGAATGAAGTAGAGAATCAACGTGACCGAAAGATAAAATTCTTACGATCGGATTGTGGAGGAGAATATTTAAGTCACGAATTTGGTACGCACTTAAGGAAATGTGGAATCGTTTCACAACTCACGCCGCCTGGAACACCTCAGCGTAACGGTGTGTCTAGACGCCGTAATCGCACTCTATTAGATATGGTGCGATCTATGATGTCTCTTACCGATTTACCGCTATCATTTTGGGGATACGCTCTAGAGACAGCTACATTCACTTTAAATAGGGCACTGTCTAAATCCGTTGAGACGACACTGTATGAATTATGGTTTGGGAAGAAACCTAAGCTGTCGTTTCTAAAAGTTTGGGGATGCGATGCTTATGTCAAGAAACTTCAACCTGAAAAGCTCGAACCCAAGTCGGAAAAATGCGTCTTCATAGGATACCCTAAGGAAACCATTGGGTATACCTTCTACCTTAGGTCCGAAGGTGAGATCTTTGTTGCCAAGAACGGATCCTTTCTGGAAAAAGAGTTTCTCTCGAAAGGAGTAAGTGGGAGGAAAGTAGAACTCGATGAAGTACTACCTCTTGAACCGGAAAGTAGTGTAGCTCAGGAAAATGTTCCTATGGTGACTACACCGACTGGAGAGGAAATTAATGATGATGATCAAGGTACTTCGGATCAAGTTGCTACTGAACTTCATAGGTCCACAAGGACACGTTCCACACTAGAGTGGTATGGCAACCCTGTCCTGGAAATCATGTTGTTAGACAACGGTGAACCTTCGAACTATGAAGAAGCGATGGGGGGGCCCAGATTCCAACAAATGGCTAGAAGCCATGCAATCCGAGATAGAATCCATGTATGAAAACAAAGTATGTACTTTGACTGACTTGCCTGATGATCAGCGAGTGATAGAAAACAAATGGATCTTTAAGAAGAAGACGGACGCGGATGGTAATGTCACCATCTATAAAGCTCGACTTGTCGCTAAGGGTTATCGGCAAGTTCAAGGGGTTGACTATGATGAGACTTTCTCTCCCGTAGCGAAGCTTAAGTCCGTCTGAATCATGTTAGCAATTGTCACATACTATGATTATGAGATATGGCAGATGGACGTCAAAACGGCATTCCTTAACGGTTATCTTAAGGAAGAGTTGTATATGATGCAGCTGGAAGGTTTTGTCGATCCTAAGAATGCTAACAAAGTATGCAAGCTCCAGCGATCCATTTATGGGCTGGTGCAAGCATCTCGGAGTTGGAACATTCGCTTTGATGAGATGATCAAAGCGTTTGGGTTTATGCAGACTTATGGAGAAGCCTGCGTTTACAAGAAAGTGAGTGGGAGCTCTGTAGCATTTCTCATATTATATGTAGATGACATACTTTTGATGGGAAATGATATAGAATTCTTGGACAGCATTAAGGCCTACTTGAAGAAGTGTTTTTAAATGAAGGACCTTGGAGAAGCTGCTTACATATTAGGCATCAAGATCTATAGGGATAGATCGAGACGCCTCATAGGTCTTTCACAAAGCACATACCTTGATAAGATTTTGAAGAAGTTCAAAATGGATCAGTCCAAGAAAGGGTTCTTGCCTGTATTACAAGGTGTGAGATTGAGCTCGGCTCAATGCCTGACCACGGCAGAAGATAAAGAAGAGATGAGTGTCATCCCCTATGCCTCAGCCATAGGATCTATTATGTATGCCATGTTGTGTACCAGACCAGATGTAAACCTTGCCGTAAGTTTGGTAGGTAGGTACCAAAGTAATCCTGGCAAGGAACACTGGACAGCGGTCAAGAATATCCTAAAGTACCTGAAAAGGACAAAGGACATGTTTCTCGTTTATGGAGGTGACGAAGAGCTCGTCGTAAAGGGTTACGTCGACGCTAGCTTCGACACAGATTTGGATGACTCTAAGTCACAAACCGGATACGTGTATATGTTGAATGGTGGGGCAGTAAGCTGGTGCAGCTGCAAGCAGAGCGTCGTGGCGGGATCTACATGTGAAGCGGAGTACATGGCAGCCTCGGAGGCAGCGCATGAAGCAATTTGGGTGAAGGAGTTCATCACCGACCTAGGAGTCATACCCAATGCGTTGGGGCCGATCAAACTCTTCTGTGACAACACTGGAGCTATTGCACTTGCTAAGGAGCCCAGGTTTCACAAGAAGACCAGGCACATCAAGCGTCGCTTCAACTCCATTCGTGAAAATGTTCAATATGGAGACATAGAAATTTGCAAAGTACATACGGATCTAAATGTCGCAAATCCGTTGACTAAACCTCTTCCGCGAGCAAAACATGATCAACACAGGAACTCTATGGGTGTTCGATACATCACAATGTAACTAGATTATTGACTCTAGTGCAAGTGGGAGGCTGTTGGAAATATGCCCTAGAGGCAATAATAAAAGGATTATTATTATATTTCTTTGTTCATGATAGTTGTCTTTTATTCATGCTATAATTGTATTATCCGGAAATCGTAATACATGTGTGAATACTTAGACCACAATATGTCCCTAGTAAGCCTCTAGTTGACTAGCTCGTTGATCAACAGATAGTCATGGTTTCCTGACTATGGACATTGGATGTCATTGATAACGGGATCACATCATTAGGAGAATGATGTGATGGACAAGACCCAATCCTAAGCATAGCACAAGATCGTGTAGTTCGTTTTGCTAGAGCTTTTCCAATGTCAAGTATCTCTTCCTTAGACCATGAGATCGTGTAACTCCCGGATACTGTAGGAGTGCTTTGGGTGTACCAAACGTCACAACGTAACTGAGTGACTATAAAGGTGCACTACAGGTATCTCTGAAAGTGTCTGTTGGGTTGACACGGATCGAGACTGGGATTTGTCACTCCGTATTACGGAGAGGTATCACTGGGCCCACTCGGTAGTGCATCATCATAATGAGCTCAAAGTGACCAAGTGTCTGGTCACGGGATCATGCATTACGGTACGAGTAAAGTGACTTGCCGGTAACGAGATTGAACAAGGTATTAGGATACCGAGGATCGAATCTCGGGCAAGTAACATACCGTTTGACAAAGGGAATTGTATATGGGGTTGCTTGAATCCTCGACATCGTGGTTCATCCGATGAGATCATCGAGGAGTATGTGGGAGCCAACATGAGTATCCAGATCCCGCTGTTGCTTATTGACCGGAGAGCCGTCTCGGTCATGTCTGCATGTCTCCCGAACCCGTAAGGTCTACACACTTAAGGTTCGGTGACGCTAGGGTTGTATGAATATGAGTATGCAGCAGTCCCGGATGAGATCCGGGACGTCACTAGGAGTTCCGGAATGGTCTGGAGGTAAAGAATTATATATAGGAAGTGCTGTTTCGGCCATCGGGAAAGTTTCGGGGTCACCCGGTATTGTACCGGGACCACCGGAAGGGTCCCGGGGGTCCACCGGGTGGGGCCACCTATCCCGGAGGGCCCCGTGGGCTGAAGTGGGAGGGAACCAGCCCCTTGTGGGCTGGTGCGCCCCCCCCCCCCCGGCCCCCCTGCGCCTAGGGTTGGAAACCCTAGGGTGGGGGCGCACCACTTGCCTTGGGGGGCACTCCACCCCCCTTGGCCGCCGCCCCCTTGGGAGATTCCCATCTCCAGGGACGGCGCCCCCCCTGGGGCCTATATAAAGGAGGGGGGCAGCCGCACCCTGAGTCTTGGCGCCTCCCTCCCCCTGCTACACCTCTTCCTCCTCTCGCAGTTGCTTGGCGAAGCCCTGCCGGAGTCCTGCTGCATCCACCACCATGCCGTCGTGCTGCTGGATCTTCATCAACCTCTCCTTCCCCCTTGCTGGATCAAGACAGAGGAGACGTCACGCTGACCGTACGTGCTGACCGTTCGGTGCTAGGCTCTCCGGTGATAGGATCACGACGAGAACGACTACCTCAACCCCGTTTTCTTGAACGCTTCCGCACGCGATCTACAAGTGGTATGTAGATGCATCTCTCTCTCTCTCGTTGCTAGATGAACTCATAGATTGATCTTTGTGAACGTAGGAAATTTTTTATTTTGTGCAACGTTCCCCAACACCCTCCTCTACTCCTTTATATACGGAAGAGGGGGGCACCCCATAGACACAACAATTGATCTCTTGATCTCTTAGCCGTGTGTGGTGCCCCCCTCCACCATAGTCCTCCTCGATAATATTGTAGCAGTGCTTAGGCGAAGCCCTGCGATTGTAGAACATCAAGATCGTCACCACGCCGTCGTGCTGACGGTATTCTCCCTCGACACTCGGCTGGATCGGAGTTCGAGGGACGTCATCGAGCTGAACGTGTGCTAGAACTCGGAGGTGCCGTAGTTTCGGTGCTTGATCGCTCGGGCCGTGAAGATTTACGACTACATCAACCGCGTTGTTCTAACGCTTCCGCTTTCAGTCTACGAGGGTACATGAACACACTCTCCCCTCTCGTTGTTGTGCTCACCATGATCTTGTGTGTGCGTAGGAATTTTTTTGAAATTACTACGTTCCCCAACACTATGTAGTTCTCATAGTGCACAATCATATCAACAATAGTCATACCGGAGTCTAGATGCAAGTCAAGGCATGAATTCAGACTCTCACTACGCTGGTTACTTCGCATACCTAAGAAAAACCCACCTGATAGATATGATGCAGCCCAAAACCTTTTCTTCTTATACATCCTACGTAACCATGTATTTGTTTTCTCCGACTGCCATTTGGCGGCAAACGCTGCCCATCTCTCCTCAAATACCTTTTTTGAAGTGGCATAATAAAGTAGAGACCTTAACTCCTTTAGATACTTATGATGAAGGTGTTTCTGCATGTTCTTCTCAATATGCCACGAGCAAAGACGATGCCAAACCTCCGAAAGTACCTTTCTTATGGCCTTAAATATAATTGCATCTCCATCAGTAATTACTGACCTCGGCCTCTTCTGACAGTGAGCCCTCAAAAACGTCTGAAGCAGCCAGACATATGTATCTTCCGTCTCGTCAGACACAAGAGCACAACCGAATACCGTGGTGCAACGGTGGTTGTTCAGACCGACAAAAGGTATAAATGGCATGCCATACCTATTCATCCTGTATGTGTTGTCAAAGACTGTCACATCACCGTAGTCAACATAGTCTCGACGTGATTGAGAATCACACCAGAATATGTTTTTCAGCCTTCCTTCATCATCGACGGTGTGCTCAAAGAAGAAATCTGGATCTCTCTCATTTCTGGTCATCATGATCCCAATGGCAGTGTCTGCATCACCTTGTGCAAGCAACTTCATTTTTTCTCTATAACACATGTTATAAAGCTTCTTCCTCCCAAAACCAGCCTTTGCATATGACCCGTACCTACTGACGAGATTATCATAAATCATATGTTTCCTGATTCCAGCACCTGCCATGGTTAAGATCTCAGCTTTCTGATATTCTTTTATCTGATTACGAGACCGAAGAAACGTGACTTCATCCAGTCTAGCTAGAACGTGACTGTGATCATCACTGAAACTGCTGACATACCAAACGTCACGCTCTTTATCAAGTTTCAAAGTTATATGCGCATCGCAGAAGCAACGAGTCTCCCCTCTCAGCCTGCGGGTCCTGCCTTCCATTGTACAAAGTTTTGCATGTCGTTTCCCAGCTCTCGCACACAGATACTTTCTCAAGCGCTTAGTTCCCTCAGGACCTTTCGAATATTTCAGTAAGTCCTTTCTTACGCTGAAACCACGCTCGTAAGCATACTGGTTATAGAAATTGTAAGCCTCTCCTAGTGACTTGAACGTCTTCCGCATGACCTTCCAATGCATGTCCAATGATTCTTGCTGATATTCATTAAATCCGATGTCAAAATTAAACAGATCATCACCAAAATGCTCACCCTTCCCGCTTGTACCATCTACATCTCCCTGTAAATTAATGCATTAAACCATTTATGTTAGTCACATATTATTTTAATATGTAATGTATGTAAGTTTCAAAACTTACTATGCTGGAGCTGTCATCATGAGATGCATCAACGTGTGATTTCTCACTTTCATTGTCCACAATATTCCTCACAAAGTCCCCGTCCTCGTCCATCTGCGCACATTGCAAAAAAATACATGTAAGCGCTCATATGGTTATTATGTCATTTCTTCTCTGGTTTTTTTAAACATACCCGGAGTGCACTTTCAGCAAATGAATCATCTATATCCATATCATCATCATCATCGCCATGTCGCTGCATGATGCAAAAAAATATGAAATTGTCCGTGCGGTCTATCATATTTATTGTTTTTATCAACATTGATCACACTTACATTGCCACTATAAGATTCATCCAAACTCATGTAGTTCTCCTCAGCAGGTTCATCCATATTCAGCGACGAGGTTTCGTTGTCCTCGCCGTAATCATCGCCATCATAATCGCCCTCCTCCTCTAACTATAGATGTTTAAAAAAATTGTACGATCAATCAAACACCGTGTAACATCATCTCTAAAACAATTATTTCATCAAGCACAACGATGTCTCAAACCAACCTCTTGCATGGCGGCGAGGATTTCAGCCGGATCCATTTTCTCCGATGACGAACGTGATGACAGCGTGACGTTGCTGGCCGGCGGAGGCAGGTGTTGACGGCGTGAGGACGATGGTTGGTCGTAGCAGGCGTAGTGCGCGGAGGGAGGCGGCAACGTAGATCATGGGTGGGCGGCCATCTGGGCGACGGGAATGGAACGCGGCGGGAGCGCCAACGGCGCCGGGGCACGCGCGGCGGCAGCGGTAACGGCGTCGGGGCACGCGCGGCGGCCTGTTTGGGTGGCGACCCGGGCGACGGCGACTTCGTGCAGACGGGGGCCGACGTGGAGACGGTGTGGATGCGTTAGGGTTCAGGGTTTCGACGGCGGGCGTCGACGGCTATCGTGTCTTTTTTTCCTCCAACAACTGTCGACGCCAACGTGGAGACGTGCGGGCGTACGACGGCGATGTACGGCGACGGGTGCGGGTACGCGGGCGGGTGTACGTATAACGACGGGTGCGGCATACGCGGGCGGGCGTACGACGTCGCACGTGAGCGTACGGCGTCGGGTGGGTATTCCTATACCTAATGTGAAATTACCATACTATCCATTATACGTTTTGGGGGGTGTTGTACCGAAGCACTCCCTCTTCTTCGAGAACCTTCATCCATACAATTTCTACTAGACAGAGAATTCAAGTCTTCAACCAAACATGCCAACAATGAATGACATAATTGCATGGGCCAACTCTCAGAACATGGAGAGAGCTCAACCTCTTACATATATAGAGTACTCATGTTCTTTTCTGCAATGCAACAGTTCTCATACAAGTATTTTTCTACATTGCTGGCTCTTTCTCGGGAGTTCAAATCAAATGCCCGAGGAATACTGCCAAAGCGCGTTGACGTATAGAGTGTTAGGATTTAGGAATGCCAGGCAACGGGAGCATCAGCACAAGTCCGTTCAGAGACTATTTTTTGTGCAAAATAGAATTCATATCGCAGTTATAGCTCCATGTAATCACAATACTAGTACCATCCAGATATAAGATAAGAAAGTGCACTGCTGAGCCGGCAATTCCCTTAGTAGCAAGACTACATCGATGAGATGATTTGGAGCACCGAGCAAGCTGACAACCAACCGGCTATAGGAAATAAGCGTAGGCCACCTGTTTTGCTTGGACGTCTGTTTGCTCTACATACGTTCCTACTGGATTCTTTTGCGTGGGGTTGGCCGCCAATCACTGCACGCGTGCACCAACCTGCCATATGATCAACAAGGTCAATGTCCAAACATGCACATGCCAGAAGGAACTTCAAAGCAGTCTTGACCATGGTGTCTTGGTGTAGAATTTATAGTTATGTCCTCATTTCGAAAAGCATGGACTGAAAATATGAGTAATCCTAAAATGAATTTATGTATCGTTATGTATCAATTTCATGGGAATAAAATTGCGAGTGACGAGCTCCTCGAATTGGGGGAAAATATGTCTTCTGCTACGTTTTTGCGGTTGAAGAACTTTGTCCGTGAAAACCGATATGCCCTCATGGTTACTATCAGGAAAAAAGAACGTCTTCAGAGTTAGGTGCAGGAGAAAAAAAAATATTGCTCCTGAGTATATAGTACTATCTCTACACGTGGATTTTATCGTAAAATATGCCTGATATTTTTAGCACGGCACGACATGAGAAGGAACAAATAAGCGAGTTAGCAAAATGTCTTTCGCTATGCTAGATGGACAAAATAGCTTTGCTGCAATGATCTAGATGGGCGCTGAACAGGCATGCATGCTATTCGTTTCCCTCCCTGGTCATACAATTGGGTTCACAATGTTAACAAGAAAAATCAAGCATTGCAACACTATTGCGCATCTCGCTTGCGAGGCTCCAGTATCCTTCTTTTGAAAATCTTAATGCCAGCAAACAAATGTAATAAAAAATATTTCACCGCCACACATTAAGCCGAGCTCAGCACCAACCACCCGATGTAAGTTATCTCTAACGTAGTACTCATCATGTTAAATGTTGCACATTAAACTGTCCGTGTACTATACTACCATCTCTTTTCATGGATTGCGCCTTCATGTATATCTTATCATCTCACACACTCTAATACCCTGCCAGCATCATCGTGTCTTGCTTTGTGATACAGTTCTATACTAGATCTGGGTCTATGAGATAAGAGAAGACAATGAAAAATTCCAAGTAGATAATAGAAATAGTGATTCAAAATATAGCTGGGTAAACAGCTTAGGCTCAACACATTCAAGGCAAGATACATCGACCTTTTTCTTTTCGAGGAGGGAACATGCGTACACTTAGGGTTGGAAGGCATCGGAAAGGCCCATGGACTATCAAGCAAGAATCTTTTCAAGCAAAGTAAGATCCACCACCAATGGCCCGATTGTGATGCCTCCGTTCCTTGTGAGAGCCGGTATGTTAGTGACAATGGCGGACAATGAGGTCCTAGTCCAGGAAGACGTTGATATGACCCCTGTGACTCGAGTCTGGAGGGGGTACACATGTCAAGAAGAAGAACCTATGGAGTGAGTCATGAGATGGGTGTAGGTGTGCGTGATCTATGGGTCAAGAGACCTGCTTGTAAATGTGTGAGCGTGGGATTACAAGAGGCTGGATTCCGTCCCTGTAGCTTATCGAGGAAATCCAGAAATAAGAGAAGGAGGGATGGACAAGCCTCTTCAGAGCTCAGTGACTTTCAGCCGTTGGATCGGTTTGCTTGATGCGTTTCTGGACGTCGGATCAGCATCTGGATCAACCTGGGCCGTCAGATCTCGAGCTGGCACTGCTGGAATGAATAGTAATGGCAGAAAAATGTAAATACCATGCCCCCACCGGGGTATTTTGGTCATTTCAATCGTAGGGGTATAAAAGGGCCGGCTCCCGTGGAGACAACCTAGCCCCCCCCCCCCCCCCCCCCCCCGCGCGCCTCCTCTCCCCTCCCCTCCCACGCGCCTCCTCTCCTCCTTCCCCGTTGCCGCCCGGCCTCCTCCTTCCACCCCTCCGGCCGGCTCCTCTCCTGCATGCGCCTCCTCCTCCTCCCCACCGGCACCTCCCTCTCCTCCTTCCCCGCCGCCACCCGGCCTCCTCCCCGCCCGCGCCTCCCTCTCCTTCTTCCACTCCTCCGATCTGGCGCCGCCAAACCCTAACGCCCCGCCCTGGCCCCAGCTCCCACAGCAGGGAAGGAGGAACGCCGCCAGCCATCCTCCCCGTCCATCGCCGCCACGCCATTGTTGGCACCTACCCGAGGCGTGGGTGCTGCGGGTCAACCGCGTCGGGGAGATGGGCGCCACGCAGCGGTCGCTAGATCCGTGCGCCGGATCCGCTGCTCCTCCCGCCCCGCCGCCCACGACCCCCTCTCCCGCAACTCCGGCCAGCCGCCGTCGAGAGGTCAACTCTGGCCGCCTCCACCACCACCCATTGGCAGGAGCGCACCTCCCCCTCCCCCGCTACTCCTCCTCTATCACGTGTTCATCACCGGGAGGAGCAGCGGATCTGCCTGGTGGCGTCGCCGTCGGCTGAAGGAGTGGCGGACCATGGTCCTCGAGTTACTGCACCTCCGGGAAGAAGACGACATGAGGTGAGCAGCTTCCAATCCGCCATGCGAAGCCACCACTGAGTGCCCTCACCACTTTCCCCATCCCCCCTCTCCTTCTCGCACGGATTTACCAGTTCGTCTGCTCGTGATTTGATATGTTGATTTTGTCATTTGCAGGGGGGTTGGATCCTAAGGGGCAGAGATGCAGTCCTCCAGAGTTGTTGGGAAGAAGAAGATGGGTAAGCTCCTATTTCTCTTCTATGTTGATTTAGCAGACAAAAAAATTAGGAAGAGGACTATGTTGGTGCTCTTAGTCTCATGATTTATGCTAATTAGCAGCTAGAGGACAAGTTGCATGATAATTATTTCGTTCTTAGGGAAATATTCGTTGCTGACTTGCTATTGACTCTCAGATTTGCAAGGTCGATCGACATATGCGACAAAGATCCTGTTGTGCACAAGCATACTCCATACATTGTTATCCTCATGAGGCTTGCAGAAAAATGGGTCGATGCGCGTGATGGTCAGTGACCTTCGGCCAGGCAAGAGAAAAGGGAATTTAAGGTACATGATTTTTTGGGTTTGTTGGCCAAATAACTAAACAAATTTCTAGGATATTCTGATTGTTGACAAAGCTACTGTTTTTGCCAGGACCTAATTCGAGCCGTATGCTTAAACCGCGAGTCATCCAAGAAGTGGTCCAGTTTTACACAGTGCTCCTAATAGTACAATTAAGGAAAAACAGTTAACTCCCTCAATGATTTGGCCCTTGACTCCCTCTCAATATGGTTTCCCCATGCATAATGGACTACCAAACAATGTTAAGGAGCCATAGGTAAGCAAGAATTCACAATTAACAGCCCTTGTAGCTGTGATAATATGACATCATGATAGTTTGGTAAGCAAGAATTCACAATTAACAGTCCTTGTGGCATTTACATACATGTTGGGTTCAGATAGACATATGAAATACCTTGATGCTGACCCTAACAAGCCCAACTAGACCATATGAACGTGCAGCAACCAAGACGGTATTTGCACTTCTGCAGATACTATCTAATTTCGATACAGAACTCTCTGGAAGCTGCAGTGGTGAAAATTTGGTGTACTTCATATAGATGTTCTTCTAGAATGTACATTTTAGGATCAAGCATTTTCTTGATTTTCATATTGAAGATCAAGCATTTTCTTGATTTTCTTAATATGGAGCTTTGACCATCTCTTTGGTGACCAGTTTGGATAATTTTAGTTATAGCACCCACGCAAGTTTTGTTTCTTTCTGTATATTATCAGTCTTCTCAAAAATTGAAGGATTGGTAAGCCTTTTGGTATTATATATTTTTAGTCCATGTTAGGATATCTGTCTATTGTAGGTGAACTAGAGCTTCCACTTTTATCAATGTTGCTTGTGTAAAATATAGACATAGCTTTTCAGGCAATTCTGCTTTGTCATGGAGATGAAAAGTAATTATTTTGGTGTGGTGAATCAATTGTTTTGCTGGGTGAGATATATCCCTCTCCTTGTTTTCTATTTGTCGAGTTTCATTTGATTGAGGTTTATAAGACAAGATCGCAAGTTGTAGAAAGGATGTACATATATGTACTTTTCTGTATAGGTCTTGCCCTGTGAAATTATGTAGTAGTGTTTGTACTTTTTTTTCTTATATCATGGTGTCGCCTGTGAGTGTTCCCAATAGTGTGGACTAAGTATGCAGCAATAGTGTGAATCAATCTACACTTGCAGCATGACTGTTTTTTTGCCCTGGGCCTTTTTATTTATGTGATAGAACTTTCTTTAGCAATACACCAATTCAGAATATTCATATATTCTTTTCTTAGTCATTTTCAATTTTTATATGTTGGCGAAGAACTTACTTTAGCAGCATAGTGCTAACAAACTTACTTAGGCTATCAAACAGTGTACAACTAAAGAGAATTCAATTAGCTGGCTTGTTTGTAATCAGTGGTCTAGGTAGGTTGCAAGGAAGAGGGCTTTTGTATCATTCTTCTTTTGATTTTTTGGATCAGTGGTCTAGGTAGATTCCAAAGACGGAGATTTTTGGTGTTGGCTTCTTTGGAATTAGTGGTCTAGCTAGGTTCCATGGAGGAGGGATGTTTGTTTGTATGTTGGATATAAAAGTATCAAGTATCAACTTGATCTACATCTGCTCTTTTGCTTTTACATGGCTCACACGGTCATGTTATGCAGCTTTAGAAGAGATTGCAGATCATAAGCTTGCAAGGATAATTGGTTAGTGACTCTTTATCTTTGAGGTTCACCAGGATCACATTGCAGGTATAACCTTCATCTCTTTTTCAAAAACATGCATCTTTATGTTTTGTATAAATATATGTTTGCTGTTTTGTGAGTGTGCTACTGCGCATTGCTTATATATTGCTAGATCTTCTATGATTTAAAGTGAAGATGAGTATGTTCCTTGCATCTCAGCGTTTCACCCTTTCCGCTTTAGCAGGATATACTGAGGAGATGCTTTCTTTGACCGTCCATTAATTATATATTATTTACTCACACTTGATAAATATATATGATATTTTGAGTAAGAATTGAATCTGAACGTGTGCTCTTGTCCAAAAAAAGAGAGCATGAAATGATATATTTTACCTATGAATCCTTTTCATGTATAAATAAGCATGCAGATTGTTTTTGATGTCCTCATAACCTGTTATTATAAACCATATATGGTGCTGGATATTTCATTTCTTGGATGGTTGTGTCTTGCCTGTGGTATCTTTCTGCAACTGAATTCATGGTGCTGCTGGATGTGTGTATATTTTGTGCTAAATAGTAATTCCTAAATAATTGTTTCTGATAAAGAACGATGCCTTTCTTACACAGGTTGTTTGATGCATTTGTGCTCGTCGGCGGGACGGTGCAAGGCGCAACTCCGACGCGGTTCCTTGCCGGTTGGATGGCGTTCAGGCGCAACCCCGGCGCGCACTCAGTACTGTCTCGGCTACAACCTCTCTCGGTGAGGTCCATCTTCCTCCTGCTCCTCTGTTTCGGCTACTATATCGGACATGGCCATGGCTATATTGATGTGGCGCTCGTCTGGTTGATGCTCTATGCCCTACTCATGCATCAGTTCCTACTTAAGCTCTATAGTTGTGGATCCATGCTATTTTAGGGTTTCTAGGCTGTTGTTCATGTTTAGTTGCTATCATAGGGAGTTCATGTGATGCTCTGGTTTACATGTGGATGCCCTGGTCCTATAGCTATGCTCCTGGATTTGCTAGATTGATCAGTGGCGTTCATGCTAGGGCGATGATGATTAATCGTGGCTGAAATAAGTGTGCCTTTGAGCAATCGTGGCACCTGTGCGTATCAGGTTGGACCCTCCTTCTTGTCTCTAGAATCCTTTTTGATCCTGTGATACTTGTTGTTATCCTTGGATGGTCATTCTTGTTGAGTGATAACCAGGGCAGCTCCACTGTATAAACAGATTGATCTGGTGATAAGAGATGATGGGGATAGGTTATATGATCGAGGAAAGGTGAATCTGAGCCCCCTATGCAATGAACCCTGAATCCTCATAGCTCAGCGACTCTGGGCCGTTCGATCGAAAGCCCCTCGTGATACCGACCATCCGATCTCGAGCCCGATCGCCGTGAGCCATCCAATTTTGACCCCGATCGGCCTGGGCCGTTGGATAAAATTCCAGTTGCAACAAAATGTAAATACCGTGCCCGCACCAGGGCATCTGGGTCATTTCGCTTAGGGGGGTATAAAATGACCGCGGCTTCCTGCAATGAAAACCTAGCCGCCTCCTCTCTCACTCGCTCCTACAACTGCCTCCCTCCCTCCCTCCCACACAGGTGGCTCCCACCAACCACGGTGACGGCGGCAGTGGCCACGGAGGAGGGCGGAAGAACAACGGCGCCGGCGATGGTGTCCGTGGTGGCTATGCAATTAACCCTAAACCATTTTTATTTGTATTTAAAGGTGTTGCTTCTTTATGCTCAAGTGGTGTTCGTGCTAGGGCGATGATGATTACCTTGGCTGGAATTAGTGTGCCTTTGAGCAATCGAGGCACCTGCGGGTATCAAGTTGGATCCTCCCTCTTGTCTCTAGAATCCTTTTTGATCCTGTGATGCTTGTTGTTGTCCTTGGATGGTCATTCTTGTTGAGTGATAACCAGGGCAGCTCTACTGTATAAACAGATTGATCTGGTGATAAGAGATGACGGGGGTAGGTTATATGATCGAGGAAAGGTGAATCTGAGCCCACTATGCAGTGAAACCTGAACATTTTTATTTGTATCCAAAGTTGTTACATATTTTGTGTTACTGTCTTGGCGCGAGGGTGCCGGTCCCAACATTTTACTGTCCAGGATTTAGCTTGTATTGTCGTTTCTGAAAGACCGTAACACAAAAAGGTCTGATCCAACTCCATAATTTTACTGTATGAGACAACCTGTATAATTTTCAGTTTGTAGAGCTCTGTGGTGCCCTGTTTTTCTGTTGTTATATTTTTCTATTGCTGGTCAGATCCATGTTGTCCTGAATTGTGAAGTACAACTACAAGTCCAAACCTGGACATTTTTAGAAATCTGACATTTTTAGAACCTGAACATTCTCAGTTAGTGGCTCAAAACTGCTCCACTAGAGTAGACATTTAACTTAATCAATTCACCATCTATTCAAATACTCCTATTAATTCCATCTGAGGAGAAGACATTTAACATAAGGTAGCCCCATTTTAATTTAAATGTAGTCTATTTTTGTTGTAATAGCCCATTAGAGTGACTTTTCGTTCATGAGCGGATCCTTTTCTTAATGTGTTTGATTCGAGGCGCCTCCTCCCGGGCTCTCTCGTAGGTGAACTGTAGCGACAGCGTGTGCGTGGGGGTCAAGCACGATAGCGCTGATGGGTGCCGTCTCCGTCGACTGGAGAACCGCAGGTCGCGGCTCACGCCGCTGCTCTACTGGGTCATCAGCCTTCGTACTCGTGTTGCGCGTGCACTCAAGTACTTCATCCCAGGTTCATATGTCACAAATGTCCATGCACACAGCTCTGACCCCCTTTTTTTGCTGCTCCATATAGTGAACCAACAGAGTCGTGGATGCAGTGTGAGCGGTAAGCCAGAACTGCAATTCGTTGAACATGGGGTGCTATTGTGATGATCTCATGCCTCACGCTCTATGTGTGTATCTCTCTGTCCTGTTCCCTTTTTGCTATTCATTCATGCCTGTTAGAATTACTAAGTTTTTTCTTGGTTTTGTAGTTGTGTGTTGCTATTAAGAATGATTACCTTTTTTGTCAAAAAAGAACAATTACCCTGATTAGTTAGGATTTAAATGTCACAAGTGGATTGCTGTTAAGAATCATTGGACGGACTATTTAAGTTTCACTCATAAGTGTTTACAGTTTATGAATTGAATTCTCTTTTCGGACAATATATAAACTTTTGTGCATATTAATGCAGGTATTAGTAGTCCATTTCCTTTCTGAATATGAGCTTTGCTATGGATCTTGGGAGCAGGTCATCCTTGGTTTGCTTCCAGACCAGCACGTTTACCATCAGGCGACCAACTTGGATTGGCGTTGTTGTTGCACGTGCATAATTTATTCTCTACTATCTGCTAGCCTGTGATTATTTGATATGCGCATGTGTCACTGGTGATACATGTGGTACTTTGCGACCTACTTGATTTTCCTTTTTGGATGCACATATTCTTTATCTTCTTGAGCTACACTTTTTGGGATGATCTGTGATTAATCCATGTTGAAATGAGAAAGTACGTCATCTGTCTCTCTATATGATTATTTCATATCAAGAGTAAGAGTATATATGTGCTGGTACTTAGTTTGTGCAAAAGCAGCTACATACGGCTATTTGTTATAATGGCATCAAGATTGACTTTGTGGTAAGAACCGCCTTACTTTATATGGATAAGATTTAGTACTTAGATATATGGGCCAAATGTCTATGCTCATGTGTGCAATCTGATAGAGAGACTAAAAACTTAAGTATATTTGAGTGCTGAGGATTTTTCCTTTTGTTCAGCTAAAATTATTTGGCGGCCATATCTTCCCACATCGCTTTGCTTCTATTGTATATCCATTGGGTTTTGTACAAAACCTTTGTTATACTAGATGCTATTAATAAATAAGTTCTCGCTGATTCGCAGAGAGGTACCCACCATTGAGACTTCTGGGAAACACTGCTCCGACCGGCTGGAGGTGTCGCCGTCGATGAAAGAGCGCCATGGAGAGGAGAGCTTTCGCCACTTCCTCCACCACGACATTTCAAAGCAGTTGTTGCCTCCCCATCGCTCAGTAGCACGAGCAGCGGTGGAAGCAGGACCATGCCGTCTTGGACCAGGTCGCGTCCCCAGAAGTGGACAATGAAGGCCTTTGACAAGTGTGCTCTCTCTCTCTCTCCACCGCTGCTGGATCCAAGTCGCTCGACAAAATGTCGGTGTGTGACACTTCCTCGGATTGTTTTATTTGGTTCTTCATGAGCCCATTAATAAATCTCATGTATAGCACCCCCTGACAGCTATGTTTCCATGAAATGCAAACTGCGGCGGATGACCACACTCCATAGAGACAAGGTATATTCTAAAATATGTGTATGGATCTTGGGTGGTGATTACTCAAGAAGGATAACTCTTTTTTTTTTGTCTAAACAATTTGACAGCGAAAACGCTAGGACCGAATTTGCATACACTGCACGCAAAGATTTATTTGGAAACGGTCAACATGGCCAATCAGAAGGAAGGATACATCAGTCTGCGAAATCATTTTGCAATATATCTATGTCCCATGTGTAGTAGCCATCACCAATTCTATGTGTGATCCACAGCTTTCAAATCTCTCTCTATATATAGGGATCTGACTGAGTCAAATATAATGGTACATCGAGCTAGCTATCTAAGTTACTATCTTATCTAAGATGTAATTGATGCTTTCTTTTGCCCAGTAGTATGTATTTCAATGGATTAACTACTGTGTTAGTCATGTTTCAATGGATTAACTATTGTGTTTGTCATGTAAAACTATGTGTCCTATGACATGTGACTTTCTATGCACCTGTAATCTCACTGCCACTAATCTCACTGCCACTGGCTCTACTCTTCTACACTGAACTTCATGTCCTGTTGCTCTTGAACAAGCTAAAATACTTTTGTTTTATCATGGGCATGAAATCAAATTATCTGAGCGCCATGGCACTCTCAGTGATAATAAATTTAATAACATACACTTAACATGAATTACTATTACTTAGCATTACCTGCTTGATCAAAACGTTAACACCGGCACCCTTGCGCCAAGGCGCGATTCCGATCTAGTGAGAATTATCCGAGCTCTCATCGCCCTCTCTGTATCCCATCCTTTTTTCTATGTTCTTCCCCTTCTCCGGTCTCAAGTTACCTTCTGATCTCTTATTCCCCCTAATTCTACTAGCGGGCCATCAGCCCATCACACGATCTGGTATTTTCACCACCATGAACAGGTTCTAACAAACTCTAAATAACACCAACCACCAAACTGAAGTACTGGCTGATGCCAACCCACTTGCTGAGAGTGCACCGCCATGAACAGGCTCTAAGAAGCTCTAAATAACGCCAACCGGCTATAGGAAATGATAGTAGACCACCGTTTTGTCATGTGATCAGCAAGGCTAACATTCAAGCATGCACATGCCAGCAGCAACTTCCAAGCAATCTTGATCATGATGTCTTAGTGTTGAAATTGCAGGTATGTCCTCGTTTCCAAAAGCAGGAACTGAAGTATGAGTAATCGCAAACTGAATTTATGTATCGTTTTGTATCAATTTCATGGTAATGAAATTGCGAGCGACGAGCACCTCAGTCTGGGGAAAATATGTCTTTCTTGCGACATTTGCTGTTGCAAAACTTTCTATGTGAAAAACTGAAAACTGATATGCCCGCACGGTTACTATTAGGGAAAAATGGCTCCTGAGTGCATAGCATCTCTACACATGGGGTTTTATTTATTTTTGTAAATGTGCCCGATCTTTTTCATACCACATTTAGAAGACACAATAGCGACATTAGCAAAATGTCTCTAGAATGTACCAAATAGTACTGCAGGATCTAGCTCGATTGAACAGGCATGTTCATTATTAATCGGACAAATAATAAGTCGTTTAAGCATGCACCGAAGTTTTTGTTGCTTTATTCACGTGGTTAACAGTGCAATTTTTGACAAAAAACAACTGGGACAAAGTGTCATTCTACATAAGATGCACTGTCGCGTTAATTAAAGTTGCATATAAACGTTCATTGAAGCTTCGAACGTAAGATTTATCGGGTCCTTTGTCCCTCTCTTATCATACATCTGGAACGATTACTATGCTAGCTGTCGATATTGACAAAACAAAAAAGACGGCGAAAGGCACCTGCTGAGAGTAGCTACTGCTGCTATGCTACCTCTAACTATGAACAAAGTAAACAAATAAAATTGAGCATAGCAACGGTTGCGGAGCTATTGCGCCTCTCACTCGTCAGGTTCCAGTATCCTTCTTTTGGAAATCATAGATGCCGCCCAAAGAACATAATAAAATGAAAAAAAGAAATCAAAGCCACCCATTAAACCGAGCTCAGCACCAACCACCATCGATGCAATTTATTTCCAGCGTGGTTCTCATTATGTGAAATGTTCTGCATTAAACTATCTGTGTACTGCACGACCATCTCTTTTCATGGATTCTGCTTCACATATATCCTCTCTTCTCACACATTCTAATACACGGGCACCCCCTATATAACATCTTCCATCATATCGTCGCTTCTTTCCATGTGATACAATTCTACACTTGACCCAATGTATATATGATAAGAGAAATACGATGAAGGGTTCGAAGTAGATGATAGAAACAGTTATTTGAAGTATAGCCGGGTAAAATAAGTTTAGGCTCCACACATTCAAGGCAAGATGTGTTGACTTTTTTTGTTTTGATGAGGGAAAAATGCTGAGACTTAGGGTTGGAAGGCATCAGAACAATATATTGTGCAAGGGTTATATTTGGATGGGTAAGATCCACCACCAAAGGCCCGACTGCAAGCCTTGGTCACCTATGAGCGTCGCTATGTCAATGATGAACACGGAGATCTAGAGGGGTCCACATTAAGAACCAATGGAGTGAGCCGCAAGACTTGGGTCTAGGTGTGTGTAGTCTATGAACCAGGTATCACATTCGTAAGTGTATGAGGGTGGGTTTAAAAGAGGTTGGATGCCATAGAAAAGGAGATTTATGTGAACTCTCACCTACACTCACTGTATCCCATCCTTCCTTTTTTGTTGCTCACCTTCTCCAATCCAAGTTACATTCTGGTCTGTGGTTTCCCTTTGTTCTACTAGCGGGCCATCAAACCGATCTGGGATTTTCACCACCATGAACAGGTTATAACAAACTCTAAATAACACTAACCACCAAACTTAAGTATTGAGTGATGTCACCCCATTTGCTGAGAGTGCACCACAGTGCTAACCTGCACAAGCACATGTATGTTGGTTGCAAGGCATTTACGCTCACGTGAAGAACTTGTATGCTTGTAACAAACACATTAGTTTCCTACGTGTCGATTCCTCAACTACAAATGGTATCAGTGCTACAAAGCAGTCCACAACGCAACATCTTGGCAACTACCAACATTTGTTACTGTGTTAAGGCAACTAAAGCGAAACATCCACTGCAAAACGGTGGCAACTAAGCAAAATTCTCTGAGCGACTAATAGTTAATCATAAGTGGAAAACTTTTAATTCCTTCCCCACTTGGTTGCGCGACGGCAAAGCATCCAGTATTCTCTAATGCCAATATGCATCCAGGGCAGTGGAGACGACGGCAGATGCAGCGTTGTAGGTATCCTGGCATAACAAAGAAGATAGTGTCACGAATGCCATAATAAGGAATAAACCTAAACAACAAGATAAGTAGCAACCTTGTGCCCCTAAGGATTCCATGTGCCAGTTGTTTGCAGAAGGGGAGAGCAATCCCGTTGAAAACTTTCTGGTAATGTGGCCCGATTACTTGTCCTGCATTTAGCATCATTTATGTTCAAAACAACTCAGCTGATAGAAATTGCAAGTGTTAGAAAAAATAACAACATAACAGGCCTGGCACCGACACAGGTTCAGAAGGAAATGGTTACTGAAAGTAATTGAACAAAAAATAGAACAGATAGTGCTAACTTCTATAGTAATACTACACCAACAAATAAGTAGGGTATGAGCATAAGATGAAAATGTAACGAGACAGCTTACCGAGGGTGTTATAGTTACAGTTAAGTTCTGAAACTAGTGGTACTGAATGTACATGGATGGGTTCATCTGTTTTCCTTTCGCCAGATAAACTGGTTGAATGATATTCAACTGATAGAGCATCATCATCAGTAGATACAGATGACGATGACATAGGAAGGAACATTAATCCAGCAGGAAACCTTTGCCTCCTCGTCACCCATAGAATTACCGCAGCGTAAGGAGTGGAGTGGATTATACAAATTGCAGTTTCCAACACTATACACAAACAGATGATTGTGCTGCTCAAGATAGAGAAAAATATGTAGAATATAGAAGCTGTGGGTAGAAGAAGCAAGACTGGTGTAAACAACAGTGAACCAACCACATGTTGTTCAACCGTGTAGTCATAGCTATCTAATCTCTGCCTAAGAGGATTCCACTTGCGCCCTCTGTTAATAATACAAGCACATATCAGTAAGTCTACAAGAAATTTACAGCAAAAAAATTTAATGAAGAAACAAAAGAAATTGGGAGTTTAGTTGCCAATTGCCACACATTCATTTATATCTCCAAAACTGATTAATTCATAACATTAACTTTCATCAAAATAACAACAGCAATGAAGCAAGATGAGAAACGAACATCATTCAAAGTTTAAGATTGAGATGTTATGGGGATAATAATTAGCGCTTTTGTGTCGTCTCTAAAAGAGTTTGGCTCCCCAACATATTTCTAAATGCTAGATTTCCACCATAAGATTAATCAACTTGCTATTAGCTTCTATCTCCATCTACAAGGGACCTGGCTCCATAACTTGCTTCTAAACATTAGATATCTGACAATCCGACTACTGTAATAACTTACAACAAAATATGGTAATTACAGATTATTAGTTAACTAATTATCTGACACTAGTCATTCAACACCACAATCAAGTTTATGTTGCAAACAAGCTATTTTTATACTTCAAAAATGTCATATGAATGAAGGAAGCAGAATCAGTGCAGCTTTCATGGTCACATGAACCCATCACTAAAAAAGTACACATGCACAATTTTAAAAAATAAGCAAAATATTCATAGTAAAATAACAGTTAAGCACGTATACATGTAAAATTTGGTACAAAACCATGATGATGATGTCACTGTACAAAATACATAAATGTATGACTAATCTGTTGTGCTACAAGTGTGATTTGTTGTCTTCTGTGGACGATGCACATATATGACCATATTTTTGCAGAATTTTTACATGCACAACACATGTAGTTCTAGTGCCATGAATTCTTTTCGAGATTTCTTATATTGTAAAGTAATTAAACACAAAAACTTCATATGATCATAGGTGCATTTACCCATCAACAACCAACATTTTTACCTGAAAAGACGCCACAATGATGTCACTGTCTGAATCTGCCTTGAATATATTAAGGAGATTAACCACTGAAGCATGGTAACATGCAACGTCGCAAGCTGGATAATGTCAATGAAGACTGAAACAGGAACCGTGAAGCCTAAAAGAATTCCAGAAAATGCAAGGCCTTGAATTATATGCCTAAGGAAGCCTCCCACCATGAACCAAAGGGTAGAATATATTTGGATTGCATTCAGAGAAATCATGCCTAGAAGCTCTGCTAACTCAGTATTCAGCTTAAAGCCTGCTGGAACACCCATCAGCCACACACAACCAGATCTCAAGACAGCATCTGTCATGTAGTGAAGAAGAGCAAAAATCCAAGAGCAAATAGTCTCCATGTTCAACAATAGTGCTGCTCCAAGGATGAAACCCATCAGAAGATCCATGATAATATTTGACCATAAAGCATGCTTCTGGATTGCAGCTCTGTGTGCATATTCGACATTAACAGAGGAGCTGCAGAGTATAAGCAGTAACATACTCAAATCATGTACCAAGGATAGCTCAATAAAAGCTTATTGTTAACAATAATTTATTTTATCATCACTATTAACAGCTAATATATCTAATCTCAACTTTTAATATTGGGGAAGCACAAAGGTTCTTTACATCAAGGTTAAATGAATCAAGAAGATGAAATAAAATACAGTCATCAGCTATCATAAAGCAAGGAAGCCAAGTGAGTTTGGCAACACCATTTGACATCTCTAGAAAAGATAACTAGTCAATGGTAACTTAAGTTATAATGGTAAAATTAAGCAGCACCATAGGCATCCCAAGTTTACCTTAGGGAAGTATCTTGGAGGAAAATCGGCCAATAGAGAATTTGGGAACAACGGAGATGCATGTTTTTCCATGAGTGTCTGAAAACCTTTTGTAATATAAAGTGCTCAGAGACATGGCTCAAACATTTTCGGAACAGTTGAATGAAGATGTAGATAATAGTCGATACTGAAGCTAAAATTATTCCTGTCAAATGTTGTACCACTTGAACTAAGGCATCAAACCTGAATAAACAATCAGCAGTCAGGACAAAGGAAGAAAAAGAAAACAGTGTCCATCAGAGAAAATCGATAAAAGATGATGCTTACACAGTTGCAAACAAGAAATGAGCCGCAGAACTGTTATTAGTAGTTTTCCAAGCAACTGACAATCTAGCTGAATTTGAACAATTAAGCGCCAACACAATCGGATCCTTCAAACATAAACATGGACCACATTATCTAGTTGTTCAAAATAAACTGTAATAACATGTAAAAGCATCAAGGTGCATACCAAATCAAGAAATGGCCTTCTCTTTTGCAGATTATTTATCCAATTTGGCTTTTTGAAGGGAGACTTCATCCTATAAGGTGCATCCTCACCCAGCGAGAAATGGTTTCTACCAGCAACAGGAATATCATAAAGTATGACCTACATAAATTGAACAGAATTGAAGTAACTGATCACAGTAAAACAATTGAACAGCACTGAAGGAAATAAATTAAAATGATTCAAACTATGATTGCCACAAGGATGTCAGAAGTGAGAGTTGACTTACATACGTGGCAATGATTAATTTCAGCCTTCTGGTCATCAAGATGCAAATGGTGAAGCACTGGAATTTGATTCAGATTGCATTTCAAGCTCTTGTCAAGCTTACAGCAGAAGTGCACCCAGTCACCACCTTTCACTACTGACTTCTTGTAAGTATCCAGAAAACCGTCTAATACACTACAATCACATTCCCATTCTCCATTACTCTCACTTTGGTCTTGATCTTCAATTCCCAATGGTCCATTAAATGCAATAGAACAGTCTTGCTTTGTGTCAGAATGCTGTGTCTGAACAACTTGAGCCCGCAACGGCTGATATTTTTGCTTAACACAGCAGCCTTCAAAATCTCTTGGAAGATGTACAACACAATCCCCAAGGATGGTAAATGCTGCAGATTCTTGTAGCACTGTTGGCATCCTTTTATTTGAGGAAAAGATAGCAGTCTACCAAGAGAGAAAACATTCAGCAATGCAGCCATCAATAAAAAAACTAAAAACAGTTATTCATAATCAAGCAATGGTCCTGGTATCAAGCATGTGATGCATACTCATAATGTATGTCTCTATTTTTTATAGTATCTGAACGGAAGATTGCAGTAATCAAGGAACAGTCTTGGTATCAAAACATGTGACATTGCGATAAGAATCTAAGTAAAATATAAGATTAAAGGTTATAAAATAGCCCGCCACAAAAGGCTAATCAGTACTTGTAAAGGGAAAGCTATCATATTTTATAAATAGTATAGGGATGTGTAGAAAACATCCAGCATATTTGTCCTCAACATTTCCAAGTCAGCTGTTTGGAATAAAAAAAATATTTGGTTCAAATATTCAGAGCCTTTCATCAGACATATAAAGTTCATTCAGGACGATGTTGGTGTTACAAGAAACACATTCAACCGCCTGACCATAACATGTATATGGTCATTACCTCTTCATGGTTTGTTTAGTTTATGGAACACACCTATACTAGATTCAGCTAATAATGCCATCTACAGATTTCAAGGGATGGAAGAGGGTCATATTAAAATCTTTGTGAAACATCCCCAATCAACAAGTCCCGCTAATATCTTGCCTCAGGCACATGCAGGAAGATTCTATCACTTTAGTCCCCGAATGAGCTCATTCCGTTTTGCTAACCAGACACAAACTTGTTGGATTAGGTAATGCATTTCAACTAGTGAAACACAAACCAGCAGGATCAGGTGACTCCAGGATAAGGCCATCCCTGCAAAAAGTACCCCTTTGGTTCCTGAGGATTTTAACTCAGTAAACTCCTACACCGAAGTCTTAGCTGTTATAGAAGCATGTGTATACATCACTAGTTAATAAATAGCAATTCAGGGACTGGTTCAGCCTGCTTAACCATGAAGCAGCACACAGCTCCAGCATATTTTTTTAACTGCGAAGGGGCTTCAAATAAAGAAGACATGTGTGTATCTCATTGACTCTAACAGTGTAACAGTGCAGCTAAAAGTCAACAATGTAACAAAATTAATTATGCTTTACAACAAACAAACAAAATAGGTCTAGTTTGGTTGCCTACAACACTTCTGCCAAGCGCGGCATGCCATACACTTCTCTGCATCGTAGTTTATTATGCTACAATAAACGGGCAGAACCACCTAAAATTGTTTGCCTTCTTATGTGACCCATTACACAATAAATTAGGTTAATTCCCCTAAAAGAACAAAGCTCTTCATAGAAATAAAAAATGAACCACACTGGCCACTGTCACACCCTCCATATAAATGGAATAAGATAGCAAAGTACATTTAACAGCACCATTTGTACTACTTGCTGCCATAACTGACCTGGAAGGTGTCGAGGTTGGGGAAAGACCGCAAGATCTCTCCCTCGGAGACGAACGCCGCGACAACAATGTCGACTGATCCCGCATGGGGGAAGAGCCATCCGAACAGGAGATATCTGGTAGAGACGGACTCCAATTCAGACTGATGTTGCTGGCGCGGCCACCAGATCCTGCACCGGTCCATGCAGGAAAAGACTAAACGTGGGGCATAGGGAGTTCAGCTGGACCCAGGAGGCTCTGGAATTGCACCCGCACCACAGAATCACAGGCACAAATTCCTATTTGCTCAACCGAGGTTGATCTTCTGTGGCCTGCGCTGAAGAAGAACCGGATCAAACAATGTCTGGAATAGTTTAGTAGGGTATCTGTACTAGCAAATAACTCCACAACTAACTGAATGGAGATAAAAAAAATTCAAATTTGATATCAAACACTCATCAGATGAGAGAATGGATGATTTGATTATATGCCCTTTGGTCCAATGTAATGGATCTTTTACCCTTTCCTTCCTTCATATGCGAAGGGTTAAATTGCCCTATCTCTCTTATTAATCAGCTTCTATTCAAAACAGCAAATTTCCCTAAATGAATAGACCTCGGTACCACTATTGACTATTCTGACATGGTAGAGAACTATTTGCAAGCAGACTCGCATTCCCACATATGTATTCATCTGCCAACCACTCAGGAGAAATAACAAATAAGTTGAAGATTTTACAAGTTCAAGTCACAAATACCGGCGTAATATCTCACATGCTCGCGTAGGAACCAAAACTGAAGGAGCCATAATTAGAGAAAAACCCGGGCCATAACTAAACGCCTATAACAAAAGCATAAAAAATAAGGCTCGATTCTACAATAAGATACTACTAGTAAATGGAGATACAAAAGAGTATCAAATCTTTCATCTTCCATTTCTGCAGCATGAAACGAAACTGATAACAAAGCACATCAACTTGAGTAAATCCAATGCGTATGCATAATTTCAATCCAAACGTTCAACGCACTATGCATCCTTGATTTAGAACGTCATGCGTCAGTTTATAGAACCTAGAAATTAGAAATTACCCTGTGGGGTGCGGGCTTACCCTGCCCAAAGCGGAGTAGTAGGCAGCGGCCAGCAGCCCCTGCGTTGTGCCTGCACGAGTCAGCGAGACCGGCGGCGGGGCGGCAGCGACCCGGCGGCTGGGTGGAGGCCGCAGGGGGGAGGCCGGCAGGGAGTACTGCTGCGCGCAGTAGGGGAACGGCGCGGTCGAGCTCGCGCTCGCGCGGAGGCGGGCGTGCGAAGCAGCCGGACAGCGAGCGGGGGCAGCCGGGAGCGAGACCGGAGTGGGCGGCGGGCGGCGGGCGGCGGGGGGGCAGAGGCGGTCGCGCGACCTCCGGAGATGCGTGGGTGGGGCGCAGGGATCGACTGGGGTGCTGCTGTGTATCCCTCGCATCGCTGGCTGCTACATGGGCCTGGCCCAGGACGTTGGTCTTCCAGTGTGTGGGAGCGTACTGGAGTTTCTTTTCCTTTTTTTCGTTTCTTCACTTCTTTCTTTCTTTTTTATTTTGTGAGTGGTTTTCTTTTAACTTAAATAAAAGTAATGCATTTTAAAAACGTGCATAAATTTAATAATTCCAGACAAGATGGAAAGTTTACAAAATATAAAAATTGGTTTTAAAAACTGTTCATGCATTTGAAAAAATGTTTGCATTTCAAAAAATGTTCACCAAATCAAAAAATATTCACGAATTTGGAAAATATCCATGAATTTAACAATATTAGATAAATTCAAACCTAATTGTGAATTTAAAAAATGTTCATGAAATACAAAATATGTTAATAAATTTGAAAAAAGTTCATGAATTATAAAAAATGCTAATTCAAATCCATTGATACAAAAAGTGTTCAATCATTCATAAAATGTTTGCGCATTTGGAAAAAGTTCCTGAATAATAGAGTAAAAGACTGTTCATGTATTTAAAAAACTTCATGAATTCCAAATTTGTTCATGAATTTTAAAAATATTCACAGATTTGGAAAAAAATCACCAATTCATATAATGTTCACAGAATGTTTTAAAAAAAATCACAGAATTGGAAAATGGACATGATTTTTCTTTTAGAAACACAGATTTGAAAAAATGTTCACCAATCCAGATAATGTTCCATATTATAAAAGTGTTCACTAATATGGAAATATGTTCGAGAATTTGAAAAGTGTTCAAAATTTCAAAAAATGTTCATGAATACAAAATTTAGAAAATGTTCTTGAATTTTATCAAAGTTCAAGGATGCAAAAAATATTCATGACTTTAAAAAAGGTAAAGAAAAAGAAGAAAAGAGAATGAAAAGAAAAGGTAAGAGAAAAACCAATCAGAAAACCAGGAAAAGAAACACAAAGAAGAAAAAAAACATTTGGAGGCTTTCCAAAACTAGATGGAATCTTCCCAAACCGGAAGACACAAGCTTCATGGCGCGTTTGGTAGCCTACAGGAGGTCCAACAGTCCCGCATAGTACAAAAATCAGGTGTTTGGTTTGTTGGGTTGCATGCATTCCACGGTTGCATGAATCTTAAAGTACTCATGGACCAGACTGAGGGAGGAACAGTCGACTTGGCCGTTTTTTCCAAGCCAGGCTCGTGAGAGCCACGCGTGCCTCTCGCCAGCATGTGCTGGTAAGAGTAAGAGATGGCGAGGCATCTCATAACTCTATAACTCTATCCCCTCTCTTCTGTCACCGCCCACTGCCCATTCACACAACGCTCCTTCTCTCTCGCTCTATCACTGCCCCTATGATTTTTCTGATGGCCGACCCTCAACTGCGCCGCCCCACTCCTATCCTCATTGGCAGCCAGTCACGGAGACAGGCCCCAGGCCGAGGGGGCCTAGGCCCGAGGCGTGTGGATGTATTCCTTTTTTGACTGTAGTGTTTTTACAATGTTACACATAGTTGAACATTGTAGCGGTGAAGCAGACAGGGCCCAGGCAACGAAGGTTGAACATTGTTTACTGGCATTCCTATGGTGCACTCATCAGTAGCATTGTTATGGTGCCATGAGTGGCATTGCTCAGGTTACTTACTATCATCCTCTAAACTGACAAGGTTGTTAAAACGGAGTAGGACACCATTGGTTAGGGGGTCCACGTCATTGCTGGTGCGGAGGACATTGAGGACATGGTTACCCACAACAGATGGCTAAAAGAGGGCAAACAGGATTGTCGAGATGGTCAAGCCTATGCATGGGGATTGCCCGCATGCCAGGACTCAGGTTCTACGTGACCATCAAGGACGCCGAAGACATTGCCACGCTCATCATCATCAAGGCCTTCTGGTCCGAGATGAAGAAGTGGCTTGTCATCAAACCTCCATGCATCGTCAACCTTTATGCAAACAAGTGTGTGAGTTCTTGGTCCAGGTGTAGATGTTATAGACTTATAGGAGGAGATGGTGTTGGCGAGGGGCTGGGACTACTTCTGCAAGAAGCACTAGATCATCTTCGGTGACCTACTCGTCTTGAAGCTATCGAGCATCGACTTCAAGGTTGAGTTCTACAGCGTCGACACCTCAACCATATGCTGAGTCAGATGCGTCAAGCACTACTGTGTTAAGGTGGCCAGGCCTCGTGCGCTCTAGTCCCGCTACATGTCTTGTGTCATGTTATCTGAATTTTTCATTGTGTTTCTAGTGAACTGTATATTTTGCACAGAGATCAACACCCTGACGTTTTGCAGGGACATGGGATGCGCCTGATGCCTTAAAACTTCAATTTTAGTTGTAGTGCACACTGCTAATTGCCTGGTAATGTGTAAGACTACTATTAATTGTGTTAATGCTGATATGTGGTGTGTTGATGTGAAATGTGGTGCAATTAGGTGGTAAGTTCACTAGATTTGGAATGGGTGAGTAGAATACCACATTGCACGTAGCCAAACAATTATGCATCTGCCACCCTTGAAAGCACAAATTCAGGCGAGCAAGCAGTATGCATCATCTGCTCACTGGTGCAATGTAGGCTACAAACCATGTGCACAACATGGTTTTCAACCTGCATTGGCTTGGACTGTCCAAGGTGAGCAACATATGCAAAGAGGCAAAAAAAAGGTGCAGTCTACCGAACACATCCCATAAAACCGTTGGGATTGCTAGCGCTTAGTGGGCTAAACTACTTGGCGCACCTATTGGTGATCGATGCAATAACGCTCGCATAGAGTGATATATATCTTTTGCGGATCGAGTGTCATGTATGACTTAGTCTTAGTGTAAGACCTTGTTTCCTCGAAAGGTTGTAGTTGGGCTAGGTCCGGGCCGAAACTAAAACCTATATACTTGGCGCTACAAAAATTTCCTTGCCCGGGCTGCGGCCCCGGGCACTCCGCCTAAATCTTACATGTCGGTGTTGAGGGGCCTTGGAAGGGGAGCAGCGTGTCGGGGTGCTACCAAGGATAACACAGCTCTAGGACTAGGAGCGTGTCGGGAAGGGTGGGGCAATGGTGCAACACAAGGGCTAGGAGTGAATCGAGAAGAGTATGGGGACGACAACACAGATCACACGTTAGGAGTGTGGGGCGATGATGTAGCAAACATATAGATGGCGGCTCGGGTTAATTTTGTACTAATAGCAAGTGTGATGGTTTCCAACATCGTGAAGTGAAAGTATAAAATCAACGGGAATGAGCGATCGTTATATAGGCCTAAGATGTGATCAAAGCAACAGGATAAGGAAGAACAGTAAGCATGCCAGTTTGTATGTTTTTTCTTCTCATCTTCTCAATCTCAGTTGATCTTCCTTTTCTTAGTCCATTTAATGTTTCATACATGGAAACATGAGTGCCTCCTAATCATATATGCCTTGAGATGATGGGACAGTGTACATATTTTTCGCATTTCCTACCTTTTTGTTTGTGTTTTTGTTTTCACCTTTTTCCTTCCAACACCTGAAAGACTCTGGCCGACTTGTGCAATGAGAAAAGGAGCGAAGGTAGGGGAAAAGGAGAAGGAAGGGAGAAGATGATGAAGAGGGGAAAGCAAGGAGGAAGACGGAGGGGGTGACCGGTGCAAGACTTAGAAGAGTTCTTGATTAGGGATCGGTAATGACACTTGAATATGGACGGGGAGCTAAAGAGGGCATAACACATTGATGTGGGGCACCATTGGATTTCATATGTTGCAAGTTCCAAGTTGCTACAACTTGAGAATATTCGTACAGACAACAATAGTTCAGATCAGATGACGAAGATATTAGGAAATGAGAAGCTACACACTTGCTACAAGGAAGCTGGCATGGTGGTGCCCGTTTCATGAGTCAGAGGGAGTGGGATATTTTGGGATGTACTCCTTATGTGGGTTGTGAGGAGATGACTGTTTGAAGCCTTATAAGCAGCCAAAAGGTGTTCAAGGGCCTACTACCCATTAGGGTTATGACATAAGTGAAAGGATCGAGATGGACCTAGAGGGGGGTGAATAGGTACAATTACAAATTTTAATTATTACTAAGCAATTTTAGGCAATAATGCGGAATATGAGAGTGAGCCTAACAATTGCAAGAGTAGTACTAAGTGCTAAGCAAGTAACATGAGTATGTAAGGAAGCAAGCACAATATGATATAAGTAAGTGGTAAGAGACAAGTAACCACAAGTAGAGAGTTAGGGTTAGGAACAACCGCAACTTCGGGAGACGAGGATGTATGCCGATGTTCACTTCCTTGGAGGGAAGCTACGTCACCGTTAGAGAGGTGGATGTTACCACGAGGCACACCAACGCCACGAAGGCTCACCCTATTCTCCCTTTCAGACAACACCACGAAGGCGTTTCTCAACCACTAGTGGTAGACATTGGGGTGGTCTCCAAACCCTCACAAACTTTTCCGGGGGTAATCACAAAGGTCGATTCCTCTCCGAAAGACTCCTGCCGCCTAGGAGTCTCCAACCTCCAAGAGTAACAAGAACGATGGGGAAAAGCTCAAGACTTGCTCAAATCACGAATTCCTTTGGTGCAAAGAAGGAGAAGGAGTGGATCTATCATTTGATTGGACAACTTCTCTCAAATGCTCTCAAATCCCTTGGGGATCTAAGATTTGGTGTGTAGGAGTGAGAGAGAGAGAGAGAGTGAGTGAGTGAAATGTGTTCTAGGGTTTGTTCAAAGTGAGTGGTCAGCCCTCTCCCGTGGGGAAGAAGGGCTATATATAGTGTGAGCACAATTATGGCTGTTGTAGTGTAAGTGAATGGGCAGCCCGGACATCCGGCCTGCCAAGGTTCGAGGAACAAAACCAGAACCAGAACAGAAAGCAGAGGGGCCGGACATCCGGGGGCCAAGCCCGGACATCTGGCGGATCATGAAGGCCCGGATATCCGGCAGAAGGCCAGACATCCGTCGTGATCACAAACAGGTTACAGAACCTCAGCTGTTCTATGGGTAGTGGAGGCCGGACATCCGGGATAGGGCCCGGACATCCGGCATGTCAGGTAGGCCCGGACATCCGGGGAAACACCCGGACATCCATCGTGCAATGCAGCACACAAGAGTTCTCTCGATGGCTAGGCCCGGATATCCGGCAAGAAGGCCAGATATCCGGCGTGAGGCCCGGACATCCGGCAGCCAAGAGACAGAAACAAAAGGTTTTAGCATGTGCATGTATGGCAATGAGGTTTGTGGCAAGAGCAAGCCTTTAACTAACCCTATCGATCCCCTCTTAATAGTGCGGGATCCTATACTCAAGAAAACAAATATGAAATCAATTTGTATGCTTCACCCTTGAGTAAAATGACTTTGTATGCTCTTGATCCACACACACTTCGATGAACCGGGGACTAACGCCTGAGATTTACTTAACAACCACTGTTAGTCCCCTACATGTATATTGTCATCAACATCAAAACATGATGTAAGGGCATGATTGCTCTTTTAATCTCCCCCTTTTTGTTTGTTGATGACAATCACACATGTAGTATCACAGTTGCAATAAATAATCTTAGCATTGACAAACATGAGAGCAAGAATACAGAGTATGTTGATGTTTCTATTTGTATTTGGCTCCCCCTCATTGTGAGCATGAGATGAATATGTTAGGATGCATATGTATCTCCAGGAGATATATATATATGTGAGAGACATGCACATATGAAGCCACCATAACACATGGACTAAAAAAACATTTCATAGCCACAAGGTAACAACATAGTCTCACATGATCAAGATACTAAGATAACAACATAGTCTCACATGATCAAGATAATAACATAGGTTTCATAGCCACAAGGTAACAACATAGTCTCACATGATCAAGATAATAACATAGGTAGCAACATAACAAGTTTGAATAATAGTAGAGCTAACACAAATAGCCAATACATCATAGTATGACCACACTAAGATACTACTTCTCCCCCTTTGACAGCAACAAGTAAAAAGGAGCGAAGAACTAAACAGACTTGGTCATTCCTGGCAGATGTCATCATGATCAACAAAGAACTCGGGATACTCATCATGAGACGGGAAACAGAAGGTAGAGGTGGACGGAGCCGCGGGAATAGGATCATCATCACTCATGGGACTCCCACGGTTACGGAGGCGCTGCTTGAGCTGATTCTTGGAGATGATGAGGCACTTCTGAACATCATGATTCTGCTGACAGCTTAAAGTGATTGACCTCATGATAGCAGATTGAGCCCTGCTGATGAACAAGGCAACGCGTCCACGAGGAGCCAACGAGGAAGATGGAACAGAGGAACCAGCGAGCTGAGTCCCACCAGCAGACCTCCTAGGTTGAGTAGGAGCAGCAGTCTGAGCAGCAGCCACCACGCGCATGTGAGGAGCAGGCTTCCAAATTGAATGAACATCAGTCTTAACCACCTCAAAGGGAGCAGTGTGATCAATCAGAGCCTGAATGAATGGAGCATGAGGAAACTGGCGTGTCTGAATGAAACTGCAAAGACGGATCTCATGCCAAATGAAATGGGCTGTGTCCAGAGGCTCAGTGGGTTTGTCATGCATACGAACCATCAAGTCAATGCAATAGTTGTAAGCCCTCGAGCGATCTCCCTTCTTAGGATAGAGAGTGTGAAGCACACACTGATAGAGGATGTAGTAAGGAGCACGGAAGATAGATACCTCATTGAGTGGATATGCAAGTTCTTCTTTAGTGAGCTGAGAGGTAGGTTTGACAAGTGGCAAGCAAGCGTCAATCCCTTTGGGCTTGTGCTCAGGATCCATATTGTGGATGCAATGGCCAACACCGGAGAGACCCAAAATCTGAACAAACCTGTCATAGGTGATGCTCAGAGTAGTGTTATCAATCATCCAGGTGAGAGTGTTGTTCAGACCAAAGAAATAGGTGGCATAGAACTGTAGAATGGCAGCTTCATTCCAATCACACCTGAAGGTCACTGCGGGACCAAGAGTCATATCATCAATGATCTTGACCGGATTGTTAGGAAACATGTCAGGATGCTCACGCAGGAAGTTGAGATCCAAGCATTAGTGAGGAGCAAGTCCACGCCCACGGACGAAACTGGAATAGAGATCCTGCTGCATACGAGTCCGGAACCGAGGATCCTCCGCATCATCCACCATCTCATATTGATTGACATCCCGATGAAACACAAGATATTGAGCTGCCCCCACAGTTTGTAAGTTGTGAGGGGGGCGATCCCCGCTGTCAGGAAGCTCCATGGAGATGCGACGACCATGGACAACGGGCATTGCAGAACCACGAACTTGAGGCACCGGCGCCCTCCTAGTACTAGGCTTGGACTGTCCAACGGAGTGTATTGGTGCACCGACATCCTCTTCCTACCCAACATAGTCCGCATCATCTGGATCCGAGGCCGACGGACTAGTGGATGGTGCCCGCTTCTTCTTCTTAGTGGTGGTGGTCTTCTTCTTCTTAGGCCGAGCATGCTCATCGGAGTCGGTTGAGCCTTGCTGGCGAACAACTGGAATGGATAATGAGAGATCCCGATGAGATGGAGCCAACAAGTATGAACATGGATAAAACAAATTAAGCAATGGGATGGCCATTTTTGAGCATGACCATAGAATAAGTCCAGTGGTAGATCAAAAAAATGTGACATGTCCATGATTTAAATTGATTAGCCAAGCTCATTGACATATTTTTAGGCTTAGGCAAGAGACACCAAAACTCAAGAGGGCCATAGACGCCAAGATATGCATGAGAGAGTGAAGCCCTAAGATTTTTTTCGGTCACCATAGAAGTAGAATGGAGGAGAGATAGCATCCATACCCCTGGAAGAAGGCTCGGGGCGATCTGGGCCGCAGTTCTTGGTACGCGCCATGAGGAACTCAGGCGATGAATCCGATCCCCCCGATGGATTCACACCACAACCTAGGAAATGGATTGGATAGAATCGTAGATCGGGAAGAGGAGAATCCGTGAGCAGGAGATCGGGGCCAGAGGTCGGAGGAGAGGGCCGGGGCAGCGCCGGAGCGATGGCTGCGCGGCGGCAGCAGTGTGAGGTGAGATGGGGATATGGACGGGAGTGAGTGAGGAACTACCCCCAAATCCCACGCCCATCCCCAGTTATATGCGGCTGCTGGCGACGGGCCGGACATCCGGGACACAACCCGGATATTCGGCAAACGGAGGTTAAAGAATAGAAGAATTAGCACCAACGGGCCGGACATCCAGGAATAAGCCCGGATATCCGGCATGTGGGGGTCAAGGGGCAAAATGTTCAAGGCCCGGATGTCCGGCAAGAGCCCGGATGCCCGGCCACTGAGAGTGCACGATTGCAGTTTGAGCTCAGAATGATTTTGCTCTAGGGCCCGGATGTCCGGCCGAGGAGCCGGATGTCCGGTCACTGGACAACAAGACCAGGCAGGGGAGAGATGTGGAAGGGGCCAACAAATATGATTTGATATAGACTCTGCCAAGGAGTTTTGTTGAGAAGTATGGGGAAAGGAAAACTTGAGTAATCTAAGGCCATACTACGTGTAATAGCAACCCAATCAAAATAAGAAATGAAAGGTTCACACAAGCAATGCACAAGCGGTGACCGAGGTCACCATGTTTGAGCATATGGAATATAGTGCCGCAAAGATGAAGACTTTGGGCACATAGTCACGACTCCATCATGTTAAAGTACCATAGTTCAAGAACCATGACAACTTTGAGAGTGTTTGTTCTATTTATGCATTATGTAGGGTGATAATACTCATGAATTGAATGTCTCCCTCTAAATATATGCCTACATCAAGACAAGACATTAATTTCATGCATGAATGGGTACTAGATTTCACATAATGTTGTCAAGCTCCAAGATACCAAGTTCACGCCTAAGTCGACAAAACCTTGCTTCATCCAATGGTTTTGTGAAAATATCCGCAAGTTGCAAATCTATGCCAACATGATCTATGTGAATATCACCTTTTTCCACATGATCTCTCAAGAAGTGATACCTAATATCAATGTGCTTGGTGCGGGTATGATCTTTGGGGTTCTCAGCAATATTGATGGCACTTTCATTATCACATAGAAGAGGCACATGTCTATAGGTGATACCGTAATCCTTCAAAGTTTGCCTCATCCATAGTAATTGAGTTGCACAACTGGCTGTTGCAATGTATTCAGCTTCTGCGGTAGAGAGGGAAATACAATTTTGTTTCTTCAAGGACCAACTTACCAAGGAGCGTCCAAGAAACTGACATGCGCCAGAGGTGGACTTACGATCCACTTTGTCTCCAGCCCAATCCGCATCCGTGTACCCAATGAGATCGAACTTAGCATCCTTGGGGTACCATAAACCCAACTTTGGGGTGTGAACAAGGTATTTAAGAATATGCTTAACCGCCTTATGATGACTTTCCCTAGGGGAAGCTTGAAATCTAGCACACATGCATACACTGAACATGATGTCTGGTCTAGATGCACAAAGGTAAAGCAATGAACCAATCATAGAGCAGTAAATAGATGGGTCGAAAGGAATACCATTTGTGTCTTCAGTGAGTGCAATTTTGGTTGGCATGGGTGTCTTGCATGGACTAGCATCAGACATGCCAAACTTCTGTAGGATATCCTTGAGGTATTTTGCTTGAGACAAGAAAATTCCTTCTTGAAATTGTTGAATTTGAAATCCGAGAAAGAACTTCAAATCTGCATTGAGTGAAATTTAAAAATTCTTGGTCATTGAAGCCACAAACTTCTTGCACAAATGAATGTTAGGAGAACCAAAAATGATATCATCTACATAGATTTTGCATAAGATCAAATCACCCATGTCCCTCTTAGTAAAAAGAGTGGGATCAATCACCCCTCTCACAAAAGCATCATCGAGTAAAAACTTCTTAAAATGACCATACCAAGCACAAGGTGCTTGTTTGAGGCCATACAAAGCCTTATGAAGTTTATACACATAGTCCTTGTGATCGGGATCAACGAACCCAGGTGGTTGTGACACATATACTTCTTCTTGTAGTGGACCGTTAAGGAAAGCACTCTTCACATCCATTTGATGTAAAGTAAAACCATTGAAAGTGGCATAAGCAAGTAAGATGCGGATGGATTCAAGACGGGCAACGGGGGCAAAAGTCTCACCAAATTCCAAACCTTCAACTTGTGAGTACCCTTGTGCCACTAACCTTGCCTTGTTACGGATGATTACACCATTCTCATCTTGCTTGTTCTTGAAAATCCATTTTGTTCCAATGACATTGTGCTCGGTAGGTGGCCTCTTGACTAATGACCACACTTGGTTGCGTTCAAAACTGTTCAACTCTTCTTGCATAGCAACGAGCCAATCGTTATCCATCAATGCATCTTGTACCTTGAGGGGCTCAACACTAGACACAAACGAGAAGTGAGCACAAAAGTTTGTCAAATGTTTACGAGAGACTCTACCTTCCAATATGCCGGTGATAATTTTGTCAACATCAACACGACCGACGACTTGAGGCATGATGGAGGTTAGGGTTTCTCGAGGTTCAAATTCATGTCCATCATCCACGTCCTCAACATATGGATCATTAATGTGTGGTGGAAGATCTTCTTGCTCATATTGCATTTGTTGAGGTTCATCATCAATGATTGGACTTTCTTGTTCTTGCCCTTGATGATGATCTTGTTCTTGAAGAATATCATGAAGATGAACTTGATCATCTTCTTGTACTACTTGGACTAAGGGCATCGGTTGAACAATAGGAGTTTGTGGTGGTATGGGTGTTGAAGTAGTTTGATGATGTGTGAGACTTCCATCTTCTTCTTCATCATCATGAGGTTCTTGTTCCATTGGAAGAAGTGCACCAACACCCATGGTCAAGATACCTTGAGAGGAATCTTCTTCACCTACATCACTTAGATAAACTTGCTCCCCACAGGAGCCATTAAATTCATCAAACACCACATCACAAGTTTCTACAACACATCCATTGGATTTGTTGTATACTCTATAGGCGTGAGAGTTTGATCCATAGCCAACAAATATTCCCTCAATTGTTTTGGATTGAAATTTTCCTAACCATTCTCTTTTGTTGAGGATGAAACATTTGCACCCAAATACATGAAAGTACTTGACATTTGGCTTGTTCCCAGTTAGGAGCTCATATGGAGTCTTGTCCACTATAGTATGGAGGAAGAGCCAGTTTGATGCATGGCATGCAGTGTTCACAGCTTCGGCCCAGAAACTATGTGGTGACTTGTATTCATCCAACATGGACCATGCCATATCCACAAGTGTACGGTTCTTCCTTTCGGCTACACCATTTTGCTGAGGAGTGTATGGAGCTGAATATTGATGCTCAATCCCTTCATCACTAAGGAATTCTTCCAAGGTATAGTTCTTGAACTCAGAGCCATTGTCACTTCTTATTGCCAAGATTTCTTTGTCAAACTTGCATTGTGCTTGCTTGGCAAAATCAATGAAGGTGATCTTCGTCTCGTCCTTGGACTTGAGGAAAAACACCCATGTATATCTTGAGTAATCATCAACAATGACAAGTCCATACTTTTTCCCACCAAGACTATCCCATGAAGGAGGCCCAAAAAGATCCACATGAAGGAGCTCTAGGGGCCTTGAATTAGACACAATATTCTTGGTGAAGGAAATATGCCCTAGAGGCAATAATCAAGTTATTATTTATTTCCTTATATCATGATAAATGTTTATTATTCATGCTAGAATTGTATTAACCGGAAACATAATACATGTCTAAATACATAGACAAACATAGTGTCACTAGTATGCCTCTACTTGACTAGCTCGTTTATCAAAGATGGTTATGTTTCCTAGCCATGGACAAAAGAGTTGTCATTTGATTAACGGGATCACATCATTAGGAGAATGATGTGATTGACTTGACCCATTCCGTTAGCCTTAGCACTTGATCGTTTAGTATGTTGCTACTGCTTTCTTCATGACTTATACATGTTCCTATGACTATGAGATTATGCAACTCCCGTTTACCGGAGGAACACTTTGTGTGCTACCAAACGTCACAACGTAACTGGGTGATTATAAAGGAGCTCTACAGGTGTCTCCGAAGGTACATGTTGGGTTGGCGTATTTCGAGATTAGGATTTGTCACTCCGATTGTCGGAGAGGTATCTCTGGGCCCTCTCGGTAATACACATCACTATAAGCCTTGCAAGCATGTAACTAATGAGTTAGTTGCGGGATGATGTATTACGTAACGAGTAAAGAGACTTGCCGGTAACGAGATTGAACTAGGTATTGGATACCGACGATCGAATCTCGAGCAAGTAACATACCGATGACAAAGGGAACAACGTATGTTGTTATGCGGTTTGACCGATAAAGATCTTCGTAGAATATGTAGGAGCCAATATGAGCATCCAGGTTCCGTTATTGGTTATTGACCGGAAACTGTTCTAGGTCATGTCTACATAGTTCTCAAACCCGTAGGGTCCGCACGCTTAACATTACGATGACAGTTATATTATGAGTTTATAGTTTTTGATGTACCGAAGGTTGTTCGGAGTACCGGATCTGATCACGGACATGACGAGGAGTCTCGAAATGGTCGAGACATAAAGATTGATATATTGGAAGCCTATATTTGGATATCGGAATCGTTCCGGGTGAAATCGGGATTTTACCGGAGTACCGGGGGGTTACCGGACCCCCCCGGGGGGTTAATGGGCCTACATGGGCCCTAAGGGAGAAGAGGAGGGTCGGCTAGGGCAGGCCGTGCGCCCCCTCCCCCCTAGTCCGAATAGGACAAGGAAGGGGGGGGCACCCCCCTTTCCTCTTTCCCCCTTCCCCCTTCCTTCTCCAACAAGGCAAGAGGGGGGAGTCCTACTCCCAGTGGGAGTAGGACTCCTCCAGGCGCACCCCTAGGGGCCGGCCGCACCTCCCCCCTCCCTCCTTTATATACGGGGGTAGGGGGCACCTCATAACACACAAGTTGATCTTCGTGATCGTTCCTTAGTCGTGTGCGGTGCCCCCCCTCCACCATATTCCACCTCGGTCATATGGTAGCGGTGCTTAGGCGAAGCCCTGCATCGGTAGAACATCATCACTGTCACCACGCCGTCATGCTGACGGAACTCTTCCCCGACACCCTGCTGGATCGGAGTCCGGGGATCATCATCGAGCTGAACGTGTGCTGAACTCGGAGGTGCCGTACGTTCGGTACTTGGATCGGTCGGATCGTGAAGACGTACGACTACATCAACCGCATTGTTATAACACTTCCGCTTTCGGTCTACGAGGGTACGTGGACTACACTCTCCCATCTCGTTGCTATGCATCACCATGATCTTGCGTGTGCGTAGGAATTTTTTTGAAATTACTACGTTCCCCAACAGTGGCATCCAAGCCGAGGTTTTATGCGTTGATGTTATATGCACGAGTAGAACACAAGTGAGTTGTGGGCGATACAAGTCATACTGCTTACCAGCATGTCATACTTTGGTTCGGCGGTATTGTTGGATGAAGCGGCCCGGACCGACATTACGCGTACGCTTACGCGAGAATGGTTCTACCGACGTGCTTTGCACATAGGTGGCTGGCGGGTGTCAGTTTCTCCAACTTTAGTTGAACCGAGTGTGGCTATGCCCGGTCCTTGCGAAGGTTAAAACAGCACCAACTTGACAAACTATCCTTGTGGTTTTGATGCGTAGGTAAGAACGGTTCTTGCTCAGCCCGTAGCAGCCACGTAAAACTTGCAACAACAAAGTAGAGGACGTCTAACTTGTTTTTGCAGGGCATGTTGTGATGTGATATGGTCAAGACGTGATGATATATAAGTTGTTGTATGAGATGATCATGTTTTGTTGAAGTTATCGACAACTGGCAGAAGCCCTATGGTTGTCTCTTTGTTGCATAAGATGCAAGTGCCAAATAATTGCTTTACTTTATCGCTATGCGATAGCAATAGTTGCAAGAGCAATAGTTGGCGAGACGACCATGTGACGACACATTGATATAGATCAAGATGGTGAAGATCATGGTGTCGTGCCGGTGACGATAGAGATCATGACAGTACTTTGCAGATGGAGATCAAAGGCGCAAGATGATCATGGCCATATCATGTCACATATTTTGATTGCATATGATGTTTATCTTTTATACATCTTATTTTTCTTTGATTGACGGTAGCATTTTAAGATGATCTCTCACTAATTATCAAGAAGTGTTCTCCCTAAGTATGCACCATTGCGAAAGTTCTTCGTGCTGAGACACCACGTGATGATCGGGTGTGATAGGCTCTACGTTCAAATACAATGGGTGCAAAACAGTTGCACACGCGGAATACTCAGGTTAAACTTGACGAGCCTAGCATATACAGATATGGCCTCGGAACACGGAGACCGAAAGGTTGAACGTGAATCATATAGTAGATATGATCAACATAGTGATGTTCACCATTGAAAACTACTCCATCTCACGTGATGATCGGACATGGTTTAGTTGATTTGGATCACGTGATCACTTAGATGATTAGAGGGATGTCTATCTAAGTGGGAGTTCTTAAGTAATATGATTAATTGAACTTTAATTTATCATGAACTTAGTCCTGGTAGTATTTTGCAAATTATGTTGTAGATCAATAGCTCGTGTTATTGCTTCCCTATGTTTTTATATGTTCCTAGAGAAAAACTATTTGAAAGATGTTAGTAGCAATGATGCGGACTTGGTCCGTGATTTGAGGTTTATCCTCATTGCTGCACAGAAGAATTATGTCCTTGATGCACCGCTAGGTGACAGACCTATTGCAGGAGCAGATGCAGACGTTATGAACGTTTGGCTAGCTCAATATGATGACTACTTGATAGTTTTGTGCACCATGCTTTATGGCTTAGAACCGGGACTACAAAAACGTTTTTGAAACGTCATGGAACATATAATATGTTTCAAGAGATGAAATTGGTATTTCAGACGCATGCCCGTGTCAAGAGGTATGAGACCTTTGACAAATACTTCGCCTAAAAGATGGAGGATAATTGCTCAACTAGTGAGCAAGTACTTAGATTGTCTGAGTACTACAATCGCTTGAATTAGGTGGGAGTTAATCTTCCAGATAAGATAGTGATTGGCAGAGTTCTCTAGTCACCATCACCAAGTTACTGGAACTTCGTGATGAACTATAAATGCAAGGGATGACAAAAATGATTCCCGAGCTCTTCGTGATGCTAAAATTGACGAAGGTAGAAATCAAGAAAAAGCATCAAGTGTTGATGATTGACAAGACCACTAGTTTCAAGAAAAGGGCAAAGGGAAAGAAAGGGAACCTCAAGTAGAATGACAAGCAAGTTGTCACTCCCGCGAAGAATCCCAAAGCTGGACCAAAGCCTGAAACTGAGTGCTTACACTGCAAAGGAAATGGTCACTGGAAGAGGAAATGCCCTGAATATTTGGTGGATAAGAAGGATGGCAAAGTGAACAAGGGTATATTTGATATACAGGTTATTTATGTGTACCTTACTAGTGTTTATAGTAGCCCCTGAGTTTTTGATACTTGTTCGATTGCTAAAAATTAGTAACTCGAAACAGGAGTTACAGAATAAACAGAGACTAGTTGAGAGTGAAGTGACGATGTGTGTTGGAAGTGGTTCCAAGATTGATATGATCATCATCACACTCTCCCTACACTTTCGAGATTAGTGTAGAACCTAAATAAATGTTATTTGGCATTTGCGTTGAGCATGAATATGATTTGATCATGTTTATTGCAATATGGTTATTCATTTAAAGTCAGAGAATAATTGTTGTTCTGTTTACATGAATAAAACCTTCAATGGTCATACACCCAATGAAAATAGTTTGTTGGATCTCGATCATAGTGATACACATAATCATAATATTTATGCCAAAAGATGCAAAGTTGATAATGATAGTGCAACTTATTTGTGGCACTGCCGTTTTGGTCATATCGGTGTAAAGCGCATGAAGAAACTCCATAAAGATGGATTTTTGGAATCACTTGGTTATGAATCATTTGATGCTTGCGAACCGTGCCTTTTGGGCAAGATGACTAAAACTCCGTTCTCCGGAACAATGGAATGAGCTACTGACTTATTGGAAATAATACATACCGATGTATGCGATCCAATGAGTGTTGATGCTCGTGGCAAGTATCTTTATTTTCTGACCTTCACAGATGATTTGAGCAGATATGGGTATATCTACTTAATGAAACACAAGTTTGAAACATTTGAAAAGTTCAAGGAATTTCAGAGTGAAGTGGAAAATCATCATAACAAGAAAATAAAGTTTCTACGATCTGATCGTGGAGGAGAATATTTGAGTTACGAGTTTGGCCTTCATATAAAATAATGTGGAATAGTTTCACAAACTCATGCCACCTGGAGCACCACAGCGTAACGGTGTGTCCGAACGTCGTAACCGCACTTTATTGGATATTGTGCAACCTATGATGTCTCTTATTAGTTTACCACTATTGTTTTAGGGTTATGCATTAGAGACAGTTGCATTCACGTTAAATAGGGCACCATCGAAATCGGTTGAGACGACGCCTTATGAATTGTGGTTTGGCAAGAAACCAAAGTTGTCGTTTCTTAAAGTTTGGGGCTGCGATGCTTATGTGAAAAAGTTTCAACCTGATAAGCTCAATCCCAAATCAGAGAAGTGCGTCTTCATAGAATACCCAAAGGAAATTGTTGGGTACACCTTCTATCACAGATCTGAAGGCAAAAGTCTTTGTTGCTAAGAATGGATCCTTTCTAGAGAAGGAGTTTCTCTCGAAAGAAGTGAGTGGGAGGGAAGTAGAACTTGATGAGGTAACTGTACCTGCTCCCTTATTGGAAAGTAGTTCATCACAGAAATCAGTTCCTGTGATTCCTACACCAATTAGTGAGGAAGCTAATGATGATGATCATGAAGCTTCAGATCAAGTTACTACCGAACCTCGTAGGTCTTCCAGAGTAAGATCCGCACCAGAGTGGTATGGTAATCCTGTTCTGGAAGTCATGTTACTAGACCATGATGAACCTACGAACTATGAGGAAGCGATGATGAGCCCAGATTCCTCGAAATGGCTTGAGGCCATAAAATCCGAGATATGATCCATGTATGAGAACAAAGTATGGAATTTGATTGACTTGCTCGATGATCAGCAAGCCATGTTAAATAAAGGGATCTTCAAGAGGAAGACGGACACTGATAGTAGTGTTACTATCTACAAAGCTCGACTTGTTGCAAAAGGTTTTCGACAAGTTCAAAGTGTTGAATACGATGAGATTTTCTCACTCGTAACGATGCTTAAGTCTGTCTGAATCATGTTAGCAATTGCCACATTTTATGAAATCTGGCAAATGGATGTCAAAACTGCATTCCTTAATGATTTTCTTAAAGAAGAGTTGTATATGATGCAACTAGAAGATTTTGTCGATCCGAAAGGTGCTAACAAAATGTGCAAGCTCCAGCAATCCATCAATGGACTGGTGCAAGCATCTCGAAGTTGGAATATACACTTTGATGAGTTGATTAAAGCATATGGTTTTATACAGACTTTTGGAAAGGCATGTATTTACAAGAAAGTGAGTGGGAGCACTACAGCCTTTCTGATAAGTATATTTGAATGACATATTATTGATCGAAAATGATGTAGAATTTTTTTTGGAAAGCATAAAGGGGTGTTTGAAAGGAGTTTTTCAAAGAAAGACCTCAGTAAAGCTACTTACACATTGAGCATCAAGATCTATAGAGATAGATCAAGACGCTTGATAAGATTTTTCAATGAGTACATACCTTGACAATTCTTTGATGTATTTCAAAATGGAACAGTCAAAGAAAGAGTTCTTGCATGTGTTGCAAAGGTATGAAATTGAGTAAGACTCAAATCCCGACCACGGCAGAAAATAGAAAGAGAATGAAAGTCATTCCCTATGCCTCAGTCATAGGTTCTATAAAGTATGCTATGCTGTGAACCAGACCTATTGTATACCTTGCTCTGTGTTTGGCATAGGAATACTATTTTGATCTAATAGTAGATCACTGGACAGCGGTCAAGAATATCCTTAGTGAGGACTAAGGAGATGTTTCTCGATTATGCAGGTGATAAAAGAGTTCATCGTAGAAGTTACATCAGTGCAAACTTTTACACTAATCCAGATGACTCTAAGTCTCAATCTGGATACATATTGAAAGTGGGAGCAATAAGCTAGAGTAGCTCCGTGCAGAGCATTGTAGACATAGAATATTTGCAAAATACATATGGTTCTGAATGTGACAGACCCGTTGACTAAACTTCTCTCATGAGCAAAACACGATCATACCTTAGTACTCTTTGGGTGTTAATCACATAGCGATGTGAACTAGATTATTGACTCTAGTAAACCCTTTGGGTGTTGGTCACATGACGATGTGAACTATGGGTGTTAATCACATACATATGTGAATTTTTGTGTTGAATCACATGATGATGTGAACTAGATTATTGACTCTAGTGCAAGTGGGAGACTGAAGGAAATATGCCCTAGAGGCAATAATAAAGTTATTATTTATTTCCTTATATCATGATAAATGTTTATTATTCATGCTAGAATTGTATTAACCGGAAACATAATACATGTGTGAATACATAGACAAACATAGTGTCACTAGTATGCCTCTACTTGACTAGCTCGTTTATCAAAGATGGTTATGTTTCCTAGCCATGGACAAAAGAGTTGTCATTTGATTAACGGGATCACATCATTAGGAGAATGATGTGATTGACTTGACCCATTCCGTTAGCCTTAGCACTTGATCGTTTAGTATGTTGCTACTGCTTTCTTCATGACTTATACATGTTCCTACGACTATGAGATTATGCAACTCCCGTTTACCGGAGGAACACTTTGTGTGCTACCAAACGTCACAACGTAACTGGGTGATTATAAAGGAGCTCTAAAGGTGTCTCCGAAGGTACATGTTGGGTTGGCATATTTCGAGATTAGGATTTGTCACTCCGATTGTCGGAGAGGTATCTCTGGGCCCTCCCGGTAATACACATCACTTAAGCCTTGCAAGCATTGCAACTAATGAGTTAGTTGCAGGATGATGTATTACGTAACGAGTAAAGAGACTTGCCGGTAACGAGATTGAACTAGGTATTGGATACCGACGATCGAATCTCGAGCAAGTAACATACCGATGACAAAGGGAACAACGTATGTTGTTATGTGGTTTGACCGATAAAGATCTTCGTAGAATATGTAGGAGCCAATATGAGCATCAAGGTTCCGCTATTGGTTATTGACCGGAAACTGTTCTAGTTCATGTCTACATAGTTCTCGAACCCATAGGGTCCGCACGCTTAACGTTACTATGACAATTATATTATGAGTTTATAGTTTTTGATGTACCGAAGGTTGTTCGGAGTCCCGGATGTGATCACGGACATGACGAGGAGTCTCGAAATGGTCGAGACATAAAGATTGATATATTGGAAGCCTATATTTGGATATCGGAATCGTTCCGGGTGAAATCGGGATTTTACCGGAGTACAGGGGGGTTACTGGAACCCCCCGGGGGTTAATGGGCCTACATGGGCCCTAAGGGAGAAGAGGAGGGCCGGCCAGGGTAGGCCGCGCGCCTCCTCCCCCCCTAGTCCGAATAGGACAAGGAAGGGGGGCAGCTCCCCCCTTTCCTCTTTCCCCCTTCCCCCTTCCTTCTCCAACAAGGCAAGAAGGGGGAGTCCTACTCCCGGTGGGAGTAGGACTCCTCCAGGCGCACCCCTAGGGGCCGGCCGCACCTCCCCCCTCCCTCCTTTAAATACGGGGGCAGGGGGGCACCTCATAACACACAAGTTGATCTTCGTGATCGTTCCTTAGCCGTGTGCGGTGCCCCCCTCCACCATATTCCACCTTGGTCATATCGTAGCGGTGCTTAGGCGAAGCCCTGCGTCGGTAGAACATCATCACCATCACCACACCGTTGTGCTGACGGAACTCTTCCCTGACACCCTGTTGGATCGAAGTCCGGGGATCGTCATCGAGCTGAATGTATGCTGAACTCGGAGGTGCCGTACGTTCGGTACTTGGATCGGTCGGATCGTGAAGACATACGACTACATCAATCGCGTTGTTATAACGCTTCCGCTTTCGGTCTACGAGGGTACGTGGACTACACTCTCCCTTCTCGTTGCTATGCATCACCATGATCTTGCGTGTGCGTAGGAATTTTTTTGAAATTACTACGTTCCCCAACACTCGGGTGGGTGCTTTGATTGATGTTGCTTCCCGGCTATGCAAGCACTACACACACGATCTTTCTCAAAAGAGACATTGGTTAGTCCAAGGATGTGATTCCCCTTTAAGAGATCTTGATGATTTCTCATGCCGACATGGGCTAGCCGGCAATGCCATAGCCACCCCTTGTCGGCCTTGGCCATTAGACAAGTTGCATGGAATGTGCTCTCTTTCAAGAAATCAACCGTGTAAAGGTTGCCATCCAACTCTCCAACAAAGGCCACTTCGAGAGTATCTCTCTTAAAGACTTTCACATCTGTTAGTCCAAAAAGTGTATCATAACCAACAGAAGCCAATTGGCAAACAGAAAGCAAATGGTATTTAAGGGATTGGACAAGCATGACATTTGCAAGAGACGTGTCATTTGTGATAGCCACCTTGCCCAACCCGAGTACCTGTCCTTTTGAACCTCCACCAAACATAATGCTCATGAATGGTTGAATAGCTTCCATGAAACCGTAGAGCAATTTGCTATCTCCGGTCATATGATTGGTACATCCACTATCAATCACCCATTTTACTCCATCGGAGAAGGCAACCTACACACAATTATGACTTGGTTAGAGGAACCCATTTTGCAATGGGACCTCTCAAGTTAGTCACAAGGGTCTTAGGGACCCAAATAGCATAGAATCGGAAAGCATTTCGAGGACCAACAAAATTTGCATAAACTTCTCCATCCTTAGTCTTACGAAGTACATAGGATGGAGGCATGAACTCTTTTGGCTTGTTGAGAGTGGGCATGCCACTTGTGGCCTTCCCACTAACAACCTTACCTTTCTCCTTGTGCCCTTCTCGTACAAATGTTTCCTTTAGAGGGGTTGTGCACTTTTGAGAGGACGTCTTCTTCTTGCTTGTGCTTGGGTCAAACCCGAGTCCCTCTTTGGCAAACACCTCATTGTGTTGTCTCAATACCTCATTAAGGTTCTTTTGCCCTTGAGCACATGTCATGAGACCTTTCTGTTGGGGAACGTTGCAGAAAATAAAAAATTTCCTACGGTTTCACCAAGATCAATCTATGAGTTCATCTAGCAACGAGAGAGAGGAGTGCATCTACATACCCTTGTAGATCGAGCGGAAGCGTTCAAGAGAACGGGGTTGAGGGAGTCGTACTCGTCGTGATACAAATCACGGAGATTCTAGCGCCGAACGGACGGCACCTCCGCGTTCAACACACGTACGGTCAGCGTGACGTCTCCTCCTTCTTGATACAGCAAGGGGGAAGGAGAGGTTGATGAAGATCTAGCAGCACGACGGCGTGGTGGTGGATGCAGCAGGGATCCCGGCAGGGCTTCGCCAAGCGTCTGCGGGAGGGAGAGGTGTAGCAAGGGGGAAGGGAGGCGCCAAGTGCAAGGGTGAGGCTGCCTTCCCTACCCCCCTCTATATATAGGGTCCCCAGGGGGGCGTCGGCCCTAGGAGATGGGATCTCCTGGGGGGCGGTGGCCAAGGGGGTGCCTTGCCCCCCAAGGCAAGTGGAGGCGCCCCCTCCCCTAGGGTTCCCAACCCTAGGCGCAGGGGGGGCCCAAGGGGGGGGGGCGCACCAGCCCACCAGGGGCTGGTTCCCCTCCCACTTCAGCCCATGGGGCCCTCCGGGATGGGTGGCCCCACCCGGTGGACCCCTGGGACCCTTCCAGTGGTCCCGGTACAATACCGGTGACCCCCGAAACTTTCCCGATGACCGAAACTCGACTTCCCATATATAATTCTTTACCTCCGGACCATTCTAGAACTCCTCGTGACGTCCGGGATCTCATCCGGGATTCCGAACAACTTTCGGTTTGCTGCATACAAATATCTCTACAACCTTAGCGTCACCGAACCTTAAGTGTGTCGACCCTACGGGTTCGGGAGACACGTAGACATGACCGAGACGGCTCTCCGGTCAATAACCAACATCGGGATCTGGATACCCATGTTGTCTCCCATATGCTCCTCGATGATCTCATCGGATGAACCACGATGTCGAGGATTCAAGCAACCCCGTATACAATTCCCTTTGTCAATCGGTATGTTACTTGCCCGAGATTCGATCGTCGGTATCCCAATACCTCGTTCAATCTCGTTACCGGCAAGTCACTTTACTCGTATCGTAATGCATGATCCCGTGACCAGACACTTGGTCACTTTGAGATCATTATGATGATGCATTACCGAGTGGGCCCAGAGATACCTCTCTGTCATACGGAGTGACAAATCCCAGTCTCGATCCGTGTCAACTCAACAGACACTTTCGGAGATACCCGTAGTATACCTTTATAGTCACCCAGTTATGTTGTGACGTTTGGTACACCCATAGCACTCCTACGGTATATGGGAGTTACACGATCTCATGGTCTAAGGAAAAGATACTTGACATTGGAAAAGCTCTAGCAAATGAACTACACGATCTTGTGCTATGCTTAGGATTGGGTCTTGTCCATCACATCATTCTCCTAATGATGTGATCCCTTTATCAATGACATCCAATGTCCATAGTCAGGAAACCATGACTATCTGTTGATCAACGGGCTAGTCAACTAGAGGCTCACTAGGGACATATTGTGGTCTATGTATTCACAAATGTATTACGATTTCCGGACAACACAATTATAGCATGAATAAATGACAATTATCATGAACAAGGAAATATAATAATAATCCTTTTATTATTACCTCTAAGGCATATTTCCAACAGTCTCCCACTTGCACTAGAGTTAATAATCTAGTTACATTATGATGAATCGAACACCCATAGAGTTCTGGTGTTGATCATGTTTTGCTCGCGGAAGAGGTTTAGTCAACGGATCTGCGACATTCAGATCTGTATGTACTTTGCAAATATCTATGTCTCCATCTTGAACATTTTCACGGATGGAGTTGAAATGACGCTTGATGTGCCTGGTCTTCTTGTGAAACCTGGGCTCCTTGGCAAGGGCAATAGCTCCAGTGTTGTCACAGAAGAGAGTGATCGGCCCCGACGCATTGGGTATGACTCCTAGGTCGGTGATGAACTCCTTCATCCATATTGCTTCATGTGCTGCCTCCGAGGCTGCCATGTACTCCGCTTCACATGTAGATCCCGCCACGACGCTCTGCTTGCAACTGCACCAGCTTACTGCTCCACGATTCAACATATACACGTATCCGGTTTGTGACTTAGAGTCATCCAGATCTGTGTCGAAGCTAGCGTCGACGTAACCCTTTACGACGAGCTCTTCGTCACCTCCATAGACGAGAAACATGTCCTTTGTCCTTTTCAGGTACTTCAGGATATTCTTGACCGCTGTCCAGTGTTCCTTGCCGGGATTACTTTGGTACCTTCCTACCAAACTTACGGCAAGGTTTACATCAGGTCTGGTACACAACATGGCATACATAATAGATCCTATGGCTGAGGCATAGGGGATGACACTCATCTCTTCTTTATCTTCTGCCGTGGTCGGGCATTGAGCCGAGCTCAATCTCACACCTTGCAATACAGGCAAGAACCCTTTCTTGGACTGATCCATATTGAACTTCTTCAATATCTTATCAAGGTATGTGCTTTGTGAAAGACCTATGAGGCGTCTCGATCTATCCCTATAGATCTTGATGCCTAATATGTAAGCAGCTTCTCCAAGATCCTTCATTGAAAAACACTTATTCAAGTAGGCCTTTATGCTGTCCAAAAGTTCTATATCATTTCCCATCAGAAGTATGTCATCTACATATAATATGAGAAATGCTACAGAGCTCCCACTCACTTTCTTGTAAACGCAGGCTTCTCCATAAGTCTGCATAAACCCAAACGCTTTGATCATCTCATCAAAGCGAATGTTCCAACTCCGAGATGCTTGCATTAGCCCATAAATGGATCGCTGGAGCCTTCATACCTTGTTAGCATTCTTAGGGTCGACAAAACCTTCTGGCTGCATCATATACAGTTCTTCCTTAAGATGGCCATTAAGGAATGCCGTTTTGACGTCCATCTTCCATATCTCATAATCATAGTATGCGGCAATTGCTAACATGATTCAGACGGACTTCAGCTTCGCTACAGGAGAGAAAGTCTCATCATAGTCAACCCCTTGAACTTGCCGATAACCCTTAGCGACAAGTCGAGCTTTATAGATGGTAACATTACCATCCGCGTCCGTCTTCTTCTTAAAGATCCATTTGTTTTCTATCGCTCGCCGATCATCGGGCAAGTCTGTCAAAGTCCATACTTTGTTTTCATACATGGATTCTATCTCAGATTGCATGGCTTCAAGCCATTTGTTGGAATCTGGGCCCGCCATCGCTTCTTCATAGTTCGAAGGTTCACCGTTGTCTAACAACATGATTTCCAGGACAGGGTTGCCATACCACTCTGGTGTGGAACGTGTCCTTGTGGACCTACGAAGTTCAGTAGCAACTTGATCCGAAGTACCTTGATCATCATCATTAATTTCCTCTCCAGTCGGTGTAGGCACCACAGGAACATTTTCCTGAGCTGCACTACTTTCTGGTTCAAGAGGTAGTACTTCATCGAGTTCTACTTTCCTCCCACTTACTCCTTTCGAGAGAAACTCTTTTTCCAGAAAGGATCCGTTCTTGGCAACAAAGATCTTGCCTTCGGATCTAAGGTAGAAGGTATACCCAATGGTTTCCTTAGGGTATCCTATGAGGATGCATTTTTCCGACTTGGGTTCGAGCTTTTCAGGTTGAAGTTTCTTGACATAAGCATCGCATCCCCAAACTTTTAGAAACGACAGCTTAGGTTTCTTCCCAAAACATAATTCATACGGTGTCGTCTCAACGGATTTAGACGGAGCCCTATTTAAAGTGAATGTAGCTGTCTCTAGAGCGTATCCCCAAAATGATAGCGGTAAATCGGTAAGAGACATCATAGATCGCACCATATCCAATAGAGTGCGATTACGACGTTCGGACACATCGTTACGCTGAGGTGTTCCAGGCGGCGTGAGTTGTGAAACGATTCCACATTTCCTTAAGTGCGTACCAAATTCGTGACTTCAATATTCTCATCCACGATCTGATCGTAAGAACTTTATCTTTCGGTCACGTTGATTCTCTACTTCATTCTGAAATTCCTTGAACTTTTCAAAGGTCTCAGACTTGTGTTTCATCAAGTAGACATACCCATATCTACTCAAGTCATCAGTGAGAGTGAGAACATAACGATATCCTCCGCGAGCCTCAACGCTCATTGGACCGCACACATCAGTATGTATGATTTCCAATAAGTTGGTTGCTCGCTCCATTGTTCCGGAGAACGGAGTCTTGGTCATTTTGCCCATGAGGCATGGTTCGCATGTGTCAAATGATTCATAATCGAGAGACTCTAAAAGTCCATCTGCATGGAGCTTCTTCATGCGCTTGACACCAATGTGACCAAGGCGGCAGTGCCACAAGTATGTGGGACTATCGTTATCAACTTTACATCTTTTGGTATTCACACTATGAATATGTGTAACATTACGTTCGAGATTCATTAAGAATAAACCATTGACCATCGGGGCATGACCATAAAACATATCTCTCATATAAATAGAACAACCATTATTCTCGGATTTAAATGAGTAGCCATCTCGTATTAAACGAGATCCAGATACAATGTTCATGCTCAAACTTGGCACTAAATAACAATTATTGAGGTTTAAAACTAATCCGTGGGTAAATGTAGAGGTAGCGTGCCGACGGCGATCACATCGACCTTGGAACCATTCCCGACGCGCATCGTCACCTCGTCCTTCGCCAGTCTCCGCTTATTCCGCAGCTCCTGCTTTGAGTTACAAATATGAGCAACGGCACCGGTATCAAATACCCAGGACCTACTACGAGCACTGGTAAGGTACACATCAATTACATGTATATCACATATACCTTTAGTGTTGTCGGCCTTCTTGTCCGCTAAGTATTTGGGGCAGTTCCGCTTCCAGTGACCCTTCCCTTTGCAATAAAAGCACTCAGTCTCAGGCTTGGGTCCATTCTTTGACTTCTTCCCGGCAACTGGCTTACCGGGCGCGGCAACATCCTTGCCGTCCTTCTTGAAGTTCTTCTTACCCTTGCCTTTCTTGAACTTGGTGGTTTTATTAATCATCAACACTTGATGTTCCTTTTTGATTTCTACCTCTGCTGACTTCAGCATTGAAAATACTTCAGAAATAGTTTTCACCATCCCCTGCATATTGTAGTTCATCACAAAGCTCTTGTAGCTCGGTGGGAGCGACTGAAGGATTCTGTCAATGACCGCCTCGTCCGGGAGGTTAATGTCCAGCTGGGATAGGCGGTTGTGCAACCTAGACATTTTGAGTATGTGCTCACTGACAGAACTATTTTCCTCCATCTTACAACTATAGAACTTGTCGGAGACTTCATATCTCTCGACCCGGGCATGAGCTTGGAAAACCATTTTCAGCTCCTCGAACATCTCATATGCTCCGTGTTGCTCAAAACGCTTTTGGAACCCCGGTTCTAAGCTATAAAGCATGCCACACTGAAAGAGGGAGTAATCATCAGCACATGACTGCCAAGCGTTCATAACGTCTTGGTTCTTTGGGATAAATGCTTCACCTAGCGGTCCTTCTAGGACATATGCATTCTTGGCAGCTATGAGGATGATCCTCAGGTTCCGGACACAGTCCGTATAGTTGCTGCCATCATCTTTCAGCTTGGTTTTCTCTAGGAACGCGTTGAAGTTCATGTTGACATGAGCGTTGGCCATTTGATCTACAAGACATTTTTGCAAAGATTTTAGACTAAGTTCATGATAATTAAGTTCATCTAATCAAATTATTTAATGAACTCCCACTCAGATTAGACATCCCTCTAGTCATCTAAGTGTTACATGATCCGAGTCGACTAGGCCGTGTCCGATCATCACGTGAGACGGATAGTCATCATCGGTGAACATCTCCATGTTGATCGTATCTTCCATACGACTCATGTTCGACCTTTCGGTCTCTGTGTTCCGAGGCCATGTCTGTACATGCTAGGCTCGTCAAGTTAACCTAAGTATTTTGCATGTGTAAATCTGTCTTACACCCGTTGTATGTGAACGTTAGAATCTATCACACCCGATCATCACGTGGTGCTTCGAAACAACGAACTATCGCAACAGCGCACAGTTAGGGGGAACACTTTCTTGAAATTATTATGAGGGATCATCTTATTTAATACCGTCATTCTAAGTAAACAAGATGCAAAAACATGATAAACATCACATGCAATCAAATAGTAGTGACATGATATGGCCAATATCATATAGCTCCTTTGATCTCCATCTTCGGGGCTCCATGATCATCTTCGTCACCGGCATGACACCATGATCTCCATCATCGTGTCTCCATGAAGTTGCTCGCCAACTATTACTTCTACTACTATAGCTAACGGTTTAGCAATAAAGTAAAGTAATTACATGGCGTTAAATCATTGACACGCAGGTCATACAATAATTAAGACAACTCCTATGGCTCCTGCCGGTTGTCATACTCATCGACATGCAAGTCGTGATTCCTATTACAAGGACATGATCTCATACATCACAATATATCATTCATCATTCATCACAACTCTTTGCCATATCACATCACAAAGCAATTGCTGCAAAAACAAGTTAGACGTCCTCTAATTGTTGTTGCATCTTTTACGTGGCTGCAATAGGGTTCTAGCAAGAACGTTTTCTTACCTACGAAAAAGCCACAACATGATTTGTCAACTTCTATTTACCCTTCATAAGGACCCTTTTCATCGAATCCGCTCCAACTAAAGTGGGAGAGACAGACACCCGCTAGCCACCTTATGCAACTAGTGCATGTCAGTCGGTGGAACCTGTCTCACATAAGCGTACGTGTAAGGTCGGTCCGGGCCGCTTCATCCCACAATACCGCTGAAGCAAAATAAGGCTAGTAGTGGCAAGAAAGTTGACAACATCTACGCCCACAACAGATTTGTGTTCTACTCGTGCAAAGAGAACTACACATAGACCTAGCTCATGATGCCACTGTTGGGGAACGTTGCAGAAAAGAAAAAATTTCCTACGGTTTCACCAAGATCAATCTATGAGTTCATCTAGCAACGAGAGAGAGGAGTGCATCTACATACCCTTGTAGATCGAGCGGGAGCGTTCAAGAGAACGGGGTTGAGGGAGTCGTACTCGTCGTGATCCAAATCACCAGAGATCCTAGCGCCAAACAGACGGCACCTCCGCGTTCAACACACGTACGGTCAGCGTGACGTTTCCTCCTTCTTGATCCAGCAAGGGGGAAGGAGAGGTTGATGAAGATCCAGCAGCACGACGGCGTGGTGGTGGATGCAGCAGGGATCCCGGCAGGGCTTCACCAAGCGTCTGCGGGAGGGAGAGGTGTAGCAAGGGGGAAGGGAGGTGCCAATTGAAGGGTGCGTCTGCCCTCCCTCCCCCCTCTATATATATGGTCCCCAGGGGGGGAGGCCCTAGGAGATGGGATCTCCTAGGGGGGGCGGCGGCCAAGGGGGTGCCTTGCCCCCCAAGGCAAGTGGAGGCGTCCCTCCCCTAGGGTTCCCAACCCTAGGCGTAGGGGGGGGCAAGGGGGGGGGTGCACCAGCCCACAAGGGGCTGGTTCCCCTCCCACTTCAGCCCATGGGGCCCTCTGGGATGGGTGGCCCAACCCGGTGGACCCCCGGGACCCTTCCGGTGGTCCCGGTACAATACGGGATGACCGAAACTCGACTTCCCATATATAATTCTTTACCTCCGGACCATTCCGGAACTCCTCGTGACATCCGGGATCTCATCCAGGACTCTGAACAACTTTCGGTTTGCTGCATACAAATATCTCTACAACCCTAGCATCACCGAACCTTAAGTGTGTAGACCCTATGAGTTCGGGAGACACGTAGACATGACCGAGACGGCTCTCTGATCAATAACCAATAGCGGGATCTGGATACCCATGTTGGCTCCCAAATGCTCCTCGATGATCTCATTGGATGAACCACGATGTCGAGGATTCAAGCAACCCCGTATACAATTCCCTTTGTCAATCGGTATGTTACTTGCCCGAGATTCGATCGTCGGTATCCCAATACCTCGTTCAATCTCGTTACGGGCAAGTCACTTTACTCGCACCATAATGCATGATCCCGTGACCAGACACTTGGTCACTTTGAGCTCATTATGATGATGCATTACTGAGTGGGCCCAGAGATACCTCTCCGTCATGTGGAGTGACAGATCCCAGTCTCGATCCGTGTCAACTCAATAGACACTTTCGGAGATACCCGTAGTATACCTTTATAGTCACCCAGTTACGTTGTGATGTTTGGTACACCCAAAGCACTCCTACGGTATCCGGGAGTTACACGATCTCATGGTCTAAGGAAAAGATACTTGACATTGGAAAAGCTCTAGCAAACGAACTACACGATCTTGTGCTATGCTTAGGATTGGGTCTTGTCCATCACATCATTCTCCTCATGATGTGATCCCGTTATCAATGACATCCAATGTCCATAGTCAGGAAACCATGACTATCTGTTGATCAACGGGCTAGTCAACTAGAGGCTCACTAGGGACATATTGTAGTCTATGTATTCACACATGTATTACGATTTCCGGACAACACAATTATAGCATGAATAAAATACAATTATCATGAACAAGGAAATATAATAATAATCCTTTTATTATTGCCTCTAGGGCATATTTCCAACACTTTCTTGATTTGAGCCTTGAGAAAGCAATTTTCCTCAAGAATAGATGCTAGATCACTATTAGAGTTAGTAGTACAAGCATCAACATTGATAATAGGAGAAGAGTAAGCCTTGGCTAGAGTTTCAAGATAAGTAAGTTTGAGCGTCTGAAAACTCTTTGTAAGAAGGGTGAGATCTTCTTCCTTAGTCTTGAGGGACACGGATAGAAGCTCACAATCCTTAGAGAGAGAAGCATGAGACTTCACAAGCTTACTTTTATCATTCATCAACTCCTCGCAAGAGTCAATAGCCTTTTTCATGGAGGCAAGATCATTAGTATGAACATCAATGTTTGCACCAATTTTTAAGCATAGTTCATCATTTCGTGCTTCCTCATATTGGACTTTCCGCTCAAGGATTTCACATTTTTCCTTTTCCTCGATGATGAGGGTTTCGAGTTCCTTAATAGTGATGGTGTGCTTACTCGCCATCTCCATAAGCATACGGAACATAGTGAGCTTCTTTCCTTTGAGGGAGCACATGAACTTATTAAGTTTAGCAAGCATAGGATCATCTAGATCATCATCCTCATAACTATCCTACGCATCAAGATACTCATCACTAGGAGTAGAAGGAGTGAAAAGAGGAGGATTTGCTCTTGGGGTTACCTTGACCTTGTCAGGAGAGCGTTAGTCCTCTCCATCTTCTACCACGGCCTTTGCCATTAGAAACTTGTGAGTGTTGCCCTTGTAGTCTTTCATGTAGTTGTAGGTGACCACATCACCACTCTTGTTCACTAACCTCAAAGTGTTTTGAGAGTCTTGAGCAACTCCGGCAACACCACTAACATCATCCGGATCGGATTCTTCTTGAGCAACCATTGCTTTCCCATCTCTCTTCTTGAGCTTGGAGTTCAAAGGATTTGGCAACTTCTTCTTGGGAAAAGTCTTGGGAAACCATGGTCTATCCTCTCTCTTCTCATAGGGGCACTCATTGGAGAAGTGGTTGGTTTCTTCACAGTTGTAGCATTTTCTTACTTTCTTCTTTTGAAATCTTCCCTTGAAATTTCCCGCGCTAAACTTCTTGACAAAGAGAGCCATGTCTTCATATGAAGGGCCCTCATCGGATTCAATCTCACCATCTCCATCATCTTCTTCTTCGTCGTCTTCATTTTGCTCATCTTCACATACATGTTTGGCCTTCAATGCAAGATTAATCTTTGATGTTGGAGTACCATGCATGGCAAGATGTTTTGTGGCATTTGCCTTTGACTCTTCAAATAGTTGGAAGGTGGATATGATGTCATCTATAGTCATTTCCTTGAAGGCATGGTGTTGTCTTATGTCCCACACCATTTGATGGTGATATGGGGCCAGAGCATGAAGCAACTTATCCACAAGGAATCGCTTAGTCATGTTGAATCCATCTTGTGTCTTGTCACACTCACACGACTCAATGTCAGCGGTGAGAGTCATGAGACGCTCAAAGAGTTGATTGGGAGTTTCACCTTTTTCCATACAAAAGTTTTGCAATTGCCCCTTGGCAATTGCATATTGAGCACTCCGGAGGGTGGAGGTACCGGTCTTGGATCTTATAATGCTTTCCCATAGTTCCTTGGCACTTGTGATGTGTATGAACGGTCTCCTTTGCTTTTCAACCATACCTCTCCTTATACACATGGTTGCAGTGTCATTGAGATTCTTGTCATAAATTTCTCTTGGTGTAGGATTCTTTGGATCAACCACATGGTACCCATACTCCAAGATCTCTAGCATCTCATCGTTTCCATATCGAAGATGATCCTTGATACGTCTCCAATGTATCTATAATTGTTGATTGTTCCATGCTATTATATTACCCGTTTTGGATGTTTATGGGCTTTACTTTGCACAATTATATCATTTTTGGGACTAACCTACTAACCGGGCCCACCCCTATTGCTATTTTTTTGCCTATTTCAGTGTTTCGAAGAAAAGGAATATCAAACGGAGTCCAAACGGAATGAAACCTTTGGGAGTGTGATTTTTGGAACAAACATGATCCAAAGGACTTGGAGTGGAAGTCAAGAAACAACCGAGGCAGCTACAAGGGTGCCCGGCGTGCCCCCACCATCGTGGGCCCCTCGGGCGTCCACCGACCTACTTCTTCCTCCTATATATACCCATGTACTTCGAAAACATCAGAAGCGACCACAAAAAACTATTTCCACCGTCGTAACCTTCTATATCCGTGAGATCCCATCTTGGAGCCTTCGCCGGTGTTCCGTCGGAGGGGGAATCAATCACGGAGGGCCTCTACATCATCTCCAAGGCCTCTCTGATGAGTTGTGAGTAGTTTACTGTCGGTGTCAAAACCGGCGGATCTCGGGTAGGGGGTCCCGAACTGTGCGTCTAGGCGGATGGTAACAGGAGACAAGGGACATGATGTTTTACCCAGGTTCGGGCCCTCTTGATGGAGGTAAAACCCTACGTCCTGCTTGATTGATATTGATATTGTGGATGTTTACAAGAGTGGATCTACCACGAGATCAAGGAGGCTAAACCCTAGAAGCTAGCCTATGGTATGATTGTAAGGGTTGTTGTTGTTGTTGTTGTCCTACGGACTAGAGCCATCCGGTTAATATAGACACCGGAGAGGGCTAGGGTTACATAGAGTCGGTTACAATGGTAGGAGATCTACATATCCGTATCGCCAAGCTTGCCTTCCATGCCAAGGAAAGTCCCATCCGGACACGGGATGAAGTCTTCAATCTTGTATCTTCATAGTCTTGGAGTCTGGTCGATGATGATAGTCCGGCCGATGATAGTTCGGCTGATGATGGTAGTCCGGCTATCCAGACACCCCCTAATCCAGGACTCCCTCAGTAGCCCCTGAACCAGGCTTCAATGACGATAAGTCCGGCGCGTATATTGCTTGGCATTGCAAGGCGGGTTCCTCCTCCGAATGATAGAAGATTGTGAACACCAAGATAGTGTCCGGCTCTGCAAAATAAATTCCACATTCCACCGTAGAGAGAATAATATATACACAAGTTCAATCTGCTGACGTTTTTTGCGGCATGACGTCACGCCACTACCAAGCCATTACTTGAATCGTTTTTTACTCTACCACCTCAGCGCATTTAGCGAAGCGGTTTCCTTGGCACGTCTTGTCGAAGCAGAGATCGTGTTCCCCCTTAATCCGGGATTCTCATCAATACGGACGTGGGTAACCCAACCGCGCCATTGATGGTGACGCTTGGGGGATAAGCGAGTTTTACCAGGCCGGTGGGGGACGCGTAGACTTCGCCCGCCCATATAAGGGATAAGGATTCACCTTTTCACCTACGCCTTCTTCCTCCTTTGCTTATCCATCTCCGCGCACTCGAGCTCCAGCGCCCAAGCCCGCACATCTCGTCTCAACCTTCCCCAGTCATGTCTGGAGCGGGAGGCAAGTGGATGACCTCCCCCGTTACGGAGGAGCACATCGAAAGACTGCGCAGCGCCGGCTACCTGTCCGGCGACATCGCGCACCGGCTGCCCGACGAGGGGCAGCTCATCCCCACCCCCAGGCCCCATGAGAGGGTCGTTTTTCTTCCCCACTTCCTCCGCGGACTGGGCTTTCCACTTCACCCCTTTGTCCGGGGGCTCATGTTCTACTACGGCCTGGATTTCCATGATCTGGCGCCGAACTTCATCCTCAACATCTCGGCATTTATCGTCGTGTGCGAGGCCTTCCTCTGCATCCAGCCCCACTTCGGCTTGTGGCTCAAGACCTTCAATGTCAAGCTGAAGGTAGTGAAGGGCACTCAAGCGGAGTGCGGAGGCGCCATGTTGGGCAAGATTCCCAGCGTCCTTTGGTTCGAAGGGGCCTTTGTGGAATCCGTCAAGGGGTGGAAATCGGGGTGGTTCTATATCACCGAGTCGCGCGACCCTAAGTGGGCGGCGGCCCTCGAGTTCAGATCTGGTATCCCCACGCAGCTCACCTCCTGGAAAGAGAAGGGCTTGCTGTGGGGTAGTTCGGAGGAGCTGACGGTACTCCAAGCCTGTATCCAGAAGCTGGTGAAGAAGCTCAGGCTGGTTAACGTGGTCCAAGTCATGCTCGTCCGCCGGATTCTCCCTTGCCAAGAGCGGGCATTCAAACTATGGGAGTTCAATCCGGAACAGCACCAGGTGCTGAGCGGGCTCTTTGACACGACGTACGAAGGCGCCTGGAGGGTGCTGTTTAAGGGCACCGAAGCCCCCGCATCCGCGACTGAAGATCGCGGATTTTGCTCGCAGCGCCAAGCCGACGAGGTAAGTGATTCTACCCCTTTACGGGACACTTGCTTTTCATAGTTTGACTCTATGCGGGTTTTAATTTCCCCTTTTCCTTTGACAGGACTGGATGAGGAAGGCGGAGCAGATTATCTGCCCGACTCCTATGCCAGAAAACCCAGTAGACGCCCCTCTAGCGAGGCTGCTGGTTCCGGCACCGCACGTGGTGCCGGAGAAAAATGCCAAGAAGGAGGCCACGGGTGCTCGAAAGAGTTCCTGTTTTCAGGTGTCTGACGACTCCGGGGCGGACTCCTCCCCCGAAAATGAGGAGGAGAAAGAGGACTCTCTCCCAGAGGAGGGAGAGAGGAAGAGGAAGGCTTCCCCAACAGGGGAGGCCGAAGGGTCCAAGAGGGGAAGGAGTATTCCCCCAGACAGCTCCGCCAACATCAACGTTGGCGAGGAAGAATGGCCTTCAAGGGCCAGGCCTCTGGCGAGATCGTAAGTATCCGGATTCCTGAATGATTTATAATTTCTTTTTCTGCGTCACATAGTGTCATTCTGATGCCGCATGCTGCCTGTAGTCCGTCCAATGATGATCTCCCCGCTTCATCGAGCGGGTCGTTGGCTCCGTCGGATGTAGACTCCATCCCGACCGCCTCCACCCCTCGCGACACCGAGGACGCCGAGGTGGGATCCCAAGAAGGGACCCATCAGGGGGAGGCTCCGGAGGCGCCACAAGGCGTCCTCCCGGACTTTGCGATGGACTTCATATCAGAACCCGCAGTGGTTCCGGAGTCCGGCCGGCGGTCCCTTCGCACGAAGGGCAAGACCGTGACGCCAGCGGCTTCCGTCCAACCGGAGGCGCCGGACAATTTGTTGGAGGCGCTCCAGAGCGCTTCCATCGAGGAAGAACACCGCACTATTATGAGTGCGATGATTCAGAAGGTACAGCTCGCCAAGAGCGGGCTGACCGAAGCCTGTAGTAGCCTTCTATCAGGCTTTGAGGTAAGAAGTTAAAAATATGCAATGTAATACCGCATAGACAGTAGCCCCTGATGCTCGGTTCGGTGTTCGGAAAGAAAAGCCGGACTGAGGATCTAAAAAAAAGAAGATATACGCAGGGTTGCTAAAACATTTATGTCAATATGGGTTGCAGGCTGCGCTACTGACCTCTGCCGCACTGACTGCGGAGGTCGGTGCTTTGAAGCAGGAGCTCGAGCGGTCCGGGCAAGAGCTCGGCCGCGCCAAGAAGCAGCTCCAGGACAAAGAAGGTGAGTAACACCACTTTGAACTTGTACCTTACAGAAAAGGATTTAGGTTGCAACAAAAAATAACAAGGATAACATGGGTACTGTAGGGGCCACGAACGAGGTGGCGACCCTGCCGTGTCTGCGGCCGAACGCAATGCGGCCGCGGAACGGGCAGAGCGAGAAAAGCAGGAGGCGCAGGTGGCGGTGGTTCAGCAAGAGCTCCAGGCTCTCATGGAAAAGCATGAGAGTTTGGAGCGTGACTCAAAGACTCGAGAGTCCGAGCTTGCCGCGGCTCTCGAAAGTGCCAAGACTGCCAAGGCCGATGCCCATAAGTCCCTTCAGGAGATTGAGTTGGTGAGGAAGATAGCGGCGGGTAAGGCATTTTTCATGCAAAGCAAGCATGTGAATGTAAATTACGTGTTACTTACCCGAATTCGGAGCTCTCCAGGGGCGTTTGCAGATCTGCCTCGCAGCGTGTCTGATGCCACCGCATTCTACCGAGCCGAGGAGGGGAGCTCAACGGAGAAGGTCTTCTGGTCTCAGTATGCTGAGGCCGGCCATCCGGTGCCCCCTAGCGACCAGCTGAAGCAGCTGGTCGAGCTCCACAAGGTGGCCGAGCAGGCCATGAAGGGCCTCATAGTCCGGCTGTGGCCTGGAGAGGCCATGCCTGGGAGTTACTTCGGTCTCGTGCGGCGGTTGGTGGATGCGTGCCCCTGGGTGGAGGTTATCAAGCGCTCCGCCTGTATTGAAGGTGCTCGTCGGGCCCTTGCCCGCGCAAAGGTGCATTGGGGCAAGCTGGATGCGGAGAAGCTAATCACTGACGCGCCACCAGCGGGCAAGGAATATCACGCCCGAAATGTACTATAAGACTGTCCTGAAGGGTGCCCGCAAGATTGCGGATGAGTGCCCCAGGGATGTAATTATTGAGTAAATTCGCAATGTGTTATCTTGTGCGCTGAAAACTTTGTTCATATGCGCTAAGCAACGCTTGTTAATTTAAAATATTACCTTCTGTGCGGCCGTTTATAAAATCTGAGAGATGGCAAGTCGTCGGCTTCAGCCCCCATGCCACGAGTGCTGGGGTGTTCGGGATAAACTTGAGCACTCTTGTTCCCATTTTTGGGTCCATCTAGGGAGGCGCTCAACACAACGAACAAGGCAACCGGACTTATAGTGCTTGAACACTCTCACTTAGCCATAGAATTCTATAATTTTAAATTTCGGCGAAGCCCCTAGTATTCGGAAGACCGAATTCGGGGCGCTATCCACGCCTTCGTCGGACATTATCCGGAACTTCGCTCGAAGCGGCGTAGGTCTTTAAGGACCCGAAAGGACCTCTCGAACAGCGACCAGTCTCTCGCCTTATCATGACAGTCAGTTTTAGCTTTCTCCACTGAGGCGTTAACCCGGCTCAACCGGGGCGCAATCGCAGTGGTTCTCCCAGTGCTACCTTAGCCGATAGAACGGAACGTAAGGTGCCAAACATGGGAGCCGGGCAAACCCAACTATTGACCCAAGACATGATTCGGAGCCGATTCATATAATGCTATAAGTTCGGGGTGCCGCACTTGTGAAAGTGTTCGGACTTTATCACACCATAATGCGGGGAACATAAGCCCCTGGTGTATTTGGCCGTACCAAAATGTACGGATGCAACATGTCGTAAATGAACATATATATATATAAGGTAATGCAATTATGGGCAAAAAGTGCTGCATTTTATTCGAGAAGAGCTGCTATGAGTGCGGAATGATACAAATAGTGCGGAAAGCAAGGGATTGGACGAATTAAAGGCGTCTCCCTCCAGGGGTTGGCCGCGGAATGGTGTATTTAACAAATTTAATGCTCGTAATGGAGACCACCCGAGTGTTCGTCGTGGCCTTTGTCCCTCCCTGGCTGTTGCATCATGAGTTCGGCAGGTTCGCCGCCGGACAGAGTTCTGTATAAAAAAGAGAGAAATAAAAGATAAAAAGAGCGACACACTTGGGAGCCCCTGGTGTGGTCGAACCGCACTCTGGGTCTGTTGTGGTTGTGCCTCTCCCCCTATGCCCATGGTATCTCCAGGGCGTATGGAGAGTTTGTCTTACAATTGTGCGAGGGCTGGGGTTGAGGCCGCATTGCTACGCGTGCTCGGAACGTGCCAGGTGGTCTTGGTTGATGTTGCTCCGGGCGCGTTTGGCCGTGTCTGGTCGTTTAACGGCCGGACTCGAAAATTGCCTTAAAAGGCTGCTCTGTACCTCTGCCGCGAGAGCCGCCGTATGTTCCTCCGTTCGGAGAGAGCGTTCCGTGTTTCCATTGACCGTGATGACTCCACGAGGGCCTGGCATCTTGAGCTTAAGGTATGCATAATGCGGCACCGCGTTGAATTTTGCGAACGCGGTTCATCCGAGAAGAGCGTGATAGCCACTGCGGAATGGGACTATGTCGAAGATTAACTCCTCGCTTCGGAAATTATCCGGGGATCCGAAGACCACTTCCAGTGTAACTGAGCCTGTACAACTGGCCTCGACACCTGGTATGAAGCCTTTGAAGGTTGTCTTTGTAGGTTTAATCCTTGAAGGGTCTATGCCCATCTTGCGCACTGTATCCTGATAAAGCAGGTTCAGGCTACTGCCGCCGTCCATCAGGACTCTCGTGAGGTGAAATCCATCGACGATTGGGTCTAAAACCAATGCGGCGAATCCGCCATGGCGGATACTGGTCGGATGGTCTCTTCGATCGAAAGTGACCGGGCAAGAGGACCGTGGGTTGAATTTTGGGGCGACTGGCTCCATCGCGTATACGTCCCTTAGTGCATGCTTCCGCTCCCTCTTGGGTATATGCGTTGCGTATATCATGTTTACCGTCCGAACTTGAGGGGGGAATCCCTTTTGTCCTCTGTTGTTCGGCGGCCGGGTCTCTTCCTCGTCATCGCTGTGTAGCCCCTTGTCATTGTATTCGGCGATTAATTTGCCTGCCTGCTTGAATACCCAACAATCTCTGTTGGTGTGGTTAGCTGGCTTTTCGAGGGTTCCATGTATTTGACAGGAGCGGTCGAGTATTCGGTCCAAATTGGACGGGCCCGGAGTGGTTCTTTTGAATGGCTTCTTCCGTTGACCGGGCTTAGGGCCTCGGAATCCGGCGTTGACTGTCGTATCCTCATTGCTGTCGCCGTTAATGCGGCGTTTGTTTTTGTTTCGACGCGACCTGCCATTGCGGTCCTTGGTATCCGGACTGCCAGCGTTTTTTTGTTGAGGTTGTTGCTGCGAGCTAGCCAGCTGTCCTCTCCCGCACAAAAGCGGGCATGAGTGATGTGAGGGCTGCCATGGATTTCGGCTTTTCCTGTCCTAGGTGCCGGGCCAGCCACTCGTCGCAGATGTTATGTTTGAAGGCAGCGAGGGCCTCTGCATCCGGACAGTCGACGATTTGATTTTTCCTTGTTAAGAACCGTGTCCAGAATTGCCTGGCCGATTCGTCTGGCTACTGGATTATGTGGCTTAGGTCATCTGCGTCCGGTGGTCGCACATACGTGCCCTGGAAGTTGTCGAGGAATGCGGCTTCCAGGTCTTCCCAGCATCCAATTGACTCTGCGGGCAGGCTGTTAAGCCAATGCCGAGCTGGTCCTTTAAGCTTGAGCGGGAGATATTTGATGGCGTGAAGATCGTCACCGCGGGCCATATGTATATGGAGGAGATAATCCTCAATCCAAACCGCGGGGTCTGTTGTGCCATCATAGGATTCGATATTAACGGGTTTAAACCCTTCAGGGATTTGATAATCCATTACTTCGTCAGTGAAGCATAGTGGGTGTGCGGCGCCTCTGTATTGAGCAATATCGCGACGTAGCTCGAGAGAGCATTGTCTGCTGTGTTCGGCCCGGCCGGAGTAGTTGTATCCGGCGCGACGGTATTCGTCGTGGGTCTTGGGGCGCGCACGTGATCCATAGATAGATCTGGATTGTCTTGCCTTGTCCTCCAATATATCCCGCAAGTCCGGCGCATTCCCCCGTGGCTTCATGCTTTTTGAGCGATGCCGGGGTACGGTTTTGGTGGAGGGCTTGCATGCCTCTCTGTTGCGGCCACGAGGTGGTCGGTCTGCCGTATTGTGCGCTGGTGATGCAGGTTTGTACGCTTCCTCCTCTAGTCGGGGGAGCAACTTGCGTTTTGGGTAACTTTTGGAGGGGCGTTCGAGTTCATACTCTTCGGCCGCGAGGACCTCGGTCCATCTGTCGGCCAGTAGGTCTTGATCAGCTTGAAGCTGTTGCTGCTTTTTCTTTAGGCTGTTTGCCGTGGCCATTAGCCTGCGTCTGAAACGCTCTTGTTCGACGGGATCCTCAGGCACGACGAATTCATCATCGTTGAGGCTTGCCTCGTCTCCGGAGGGAGGTAAGTAATTGTCATCCTCGACCACTTCGTCTGCCGCCCTCTCGTGAGGGCTTGCTTCTGCCTCCTCCTGCGCTGGATCGTGCTAGAGGGGGTTGTCTTCGGCACTTTCTGGGGTGTTATTATCTCCTGTGCCGGAATCTCTATTCTTGCTGTGGCGGGATTTAGAGCGGCGCCACTGATGCCGGCGCTTGGGCTGTTTCTTTAAGGAATCGGCCTCCGTTGCTTCTTCGCCGCCCCCGTCTTTTGGGGTGTCCACCATATATATGTCGTATGACGAGGTGGTCTTCCAGTGTCCTGTAGGCACTGGCTCTTGATAGTCTCCGGCATCGTCGTCCATACCGTCGATGTCTTCGGAGTCGTAGTCGAGTAGGTCGGTTAGATCGTCGACGGTGACTACGAAGTGGGTGGTGGGTGGGCTTTGAATTTCTTCGTCGTCTGCGTCCCAACCATCCTGGCCGTAGTTCGGCCAGGGCTCTCCGGATAGCGAGAGATGCTTCAGCGAAATTAAGATATCGCCGAAGGGTGAGTGCTGAAAGATGTCCGCAGCGGTGAATTCCATGATTGGCGCCCAGTCGGATTCGACCGGCAGGGGCGCAGGAGGTTCGGAGTCCGACAGAGAGTCCGGCACCTCGGAGTCATGAGCTTTATGCGGGACAAGGTAAGTGTTCGACTCCATCGCCGTAGAAGTTGCAGCTCCCGAGGCGGTGTCCAGCCATCCGTCCTCGATCTGAGCGATCGGCTCCGGACTATGGGTCAGAGCGGATTCATGTGCGGCCTCCAAGGTGCTGTCCGGCGGCAGAGTTAGGTCGTACCCATCGTGACAGCGCGGCACGCTCGGCTGTGGCTCAGATCCATCAAAGATCAAGTCCCCGCGGATATCGGCCGTGAAGTTTAGGCTTCCAAACCTGACCTGACGGCCAGGGGCGTAGCTTTCGATCTGCTCCAGATGGCCAAGTGAGTTGGCCCGCAGTGCGAAGCCGCCGAATACGAAGATCTGTCCGGGGAGAAAAGTCTCACCCAGGACTACGTCGTTATCGATTGAAGAGGCCATCAAGCCTATCGGTGACGACATAGAGGAACTCTCAATGAAAGCACCAATGTCGGTGTCAAAACCGGCGGATCTCGGGTAGGGGGTCCCGAACTGTGCGTCTAGGCGGATGGTAACAGGAGACAAGGGACACGATGTTTTACCCAGGTTTGGGCCCTCTTGATGGAGGTAAAACCCTACGTCCTTCTTGATTGATATTGATATTGTGGATGTTTACAAGAGTGGATCTACCACGAGATCAAGGAGGCTAAACCCTAGAAGCTAGCCTATGGTATGATTGTAAGGGTTGTTGTTATTGTTGTCCTACGGACTAGAGCCATCCGGTTTATATAGACACCGGAGAGGCCTAGGGTTACATAGAGTCGGTTACAATGGTAGGAGATCTACATATCCGTATCGCCAAGCTTGCCTTCCACGCCAAGGAAAGTCCCATCCGGACACGGGACGAAGTCTTCAATCTTGTATCTTCATAGTCTTGGAGTCCGGTCGATGATGATAGTCCGGCCGATGATAGTTCGGCTGATGATGGTAGTCCGGCTATCCGGACACCCCCTAATCCGGGACTCCCTCATTTACCACAGACCTTCGGGTCCATAGTTATTAGCTAGATGGCTTCTTCTCTCTCTTTGAATCGCAATATAATGTTCTCCTCGATCTTCTTTTAGATCTATTCGATGTAACTCTTTTTGCGGTGTGTTTGTCGAGATCTGATGAATTGTGGGTTTATGATCAAGTTTATCTATGAGAAATATTTGAATCTCCTCTGAATTCTTTTATGTGTGATTAAGTTATCTTTGCAAGTCTCTTCGAATTATCAGTTTGGTTTGGCCTACTAGATTGATCTTTCTTGCAATGGGAGAAGTGCTTAGCTTTGGGTTCAATCTTGCGGTGTCCTTTCCTAGTGACAGCAGGGGCAGCAAGGCACGTATTGTATTGTTGCCATCGAGGATAAAAAGATGGGGTTTATATCATATTGCATGAGTTTATCCCTCTACATCATGTCATCTTTCTTAATGTGTTACTCCGTTCTTTATGAACTTAATACTCTAGATGCATGCTCGATAGCGGTCGATGTGTGAAGTAATAGTAGTAGATGCAGGCAGGAGTCGGTCTACTTGTCACGGACGTGATGCATATATACATGATCATGCCTAGATAATTGTTGGGGAACGTAGCAGAAATTCAAAAAAATTCCTACGAGTCACCAAGATCTATCTATGGAGAGACTAGCAAAGAGAGAGAGGGGAGTGCATCTACATACCCTTGTAGATTGCTAAGCGGAAGCGTTCAAGTGAACGGGGTTGAAGGAGTCGTACTCGTTTTGATCCAAATCACCGGAGATCCTAGTGCCGAACGGACGGCACCTCCGCGTTCAACACACGTGCAGCCCGGTGACGTCTCCCGTGCCTTGATCCAGCAAGGAGAGAGGGAGAGGTTGGGGAAGACTCCATCCAGCAGCAGCACGACAGCGTGGTGGTGGTGGAGGAGCGTGGCACTCCAGCAGGGCTTCTCCAAGCACCGCAAGAGACGAGGAGAGAGAGATAGGGCTGCCCCAGGGAGAGGTGGAAACTCTTGTGTTAGCAGCCCCAAAGACCTCAACTATATATAGGGGAGAGGGAGGGGGTTGTGCCCCCTCTAGGGTTCCCATCCCAAGGGGTGCGGCAGCCCCAAAACCCATCTAGGGTGGCGGCCAAGGGGGGGAGAGGGGGAAACTTGCCCCCCAAGTAAGGTGGAGGCGCCCCCTCCCCATACCCTAGGCGCCTTGGGCCCTGGTGGGGGGGCGCACCAGCCCACCTGGGGCTGGTCCCCTCCCACACTTGGCCCATGCTGCCCTCTGGGGCTGGTGGCCCCACTTGGTGGACCCCCGGGACCCTCCCGGTGGTCCCAGTACGTTATCGATAGCACCCGAAACTTTTCCGGTGACCAAAACAGGACTTCCCATATATAAATCTTTACCTCCGGACCATTTCAGAACTCCTCGTGATGTCCGGGTTCTCATCCGGGACTCCGAACAACATTCAGTAACCACGTATATCTATTCCCTATAACCCTAGCGTCATCGAACCTTAAGTGTGTAGAGCCTACGGGTTCGGGAACCATGCAGACATGACCGAGATAACTCTCCGGCCAATAACCAACAGCGAGATCTGGATACCCATGTTGGCTCCCACATGTTCCACCATGATCTCATCGGATGAACCACGATGTCGAGGATTCAATCAATCCCGTATACAATTCCCTTTGTCTAGCGGTATAGTACTTGCCCGAGATTCAATCGTCGGTATCCCGATACCTTGTTCAATCTCGTTACCGGCAAGTCTCTTTACTCGTTCCGTAACACATCATCCCGTGATCAACCCCTTGGTCACATTGTGCACATTATGATGATGTCCTACCGAGTGGGCCCAGAGATACCTCTCCGTCACACGGAGTGACAAATCCCAGTCTCGATTCGTGCCAACCCAACAGACACTTTCGCAGATACCCGTAGTGCACCTTTATAGCCACCCAGTTACGTTGTGACGTTTGGTACACCCAAAGCATTCCTACGGTATCCGGGAGTTGCACAATCTCATGGTCTAAGGAAATGATACTTGATATTAGAAAAGCTTTAGCATACGAACTACACGATCTTTGTGCTAGGCTTAGGATTGGGTCTTGTCCATCACATCATTCTCCTAATGATGTTGTCCCGTTATCAATGACATCCAATGTCCACGGTTAGGAAACCGTAACCATCTATTGATCAACGAGCTAGTCAACTAGAGGCTTACTAGGGACATGGTGTTGTCTATGTACCCACACATGTATCTGAGTTTCCTATCAATACAATTATAGCATGGATAATAAACGATTATCATGAACAAGGAAATATAATAATAATAACTAATTTATTATTGCCTCTAGGGCATATTTCCAACAGTCTCCCACTTGCACTAGAGTCAATAATCTAGTTCACATCGCCATGTGATTAACACTCACAGGTCACATCGCCATGTGACCAACATCCATAGAGTTCACTAGTGTCATCTAAACTAGTTCACATCATCATGTGATTAAGACTCAATGAGTTCTGGGGTTTGATCATGTTTTGCTTGTGAGAGAGGTTTTAGTCAACGGGTCTGCAACATTCAGATCCGTATGTACTTCGCAAATCTCTAGGTCATATTGTAAATGCTGCTTCCACGCTCCACTTGGAGCTTTTCCAAATGGTTGCTCCACTATACGTATCCGGTTTGCTACCCAGAGTCATTCGGATAGGTGTTAAAGCTTGCATCGATGTAACCCTTTACGCCGAACTCTTTATCACCTCCATAATCGAGAAACATGTCCTTATTTACTTCAAGGACAATTTTTGACCGCTGTCCAATGATCCATTCCTTGATCATTCTTGTACCCCTTGACTGACTCATGGCAAGGCACACTTCCGGTGCAGTACACAACATAGCATACTATAGAGTCTACGTCTGAAGTATAGGGGACGACCTTCGTCCTTTCTCTCTCTTCTACCATGGTCGAGCTTTAAGTCTTAACTTCATACCTTACAACTCAGGCAAGAACTCCTTGTTTGACTGATCCATCTTGAACACCTTCAAGATCATGTCAAGGTATGTGCTAATTTGAAAGTACCATTTAGCATTTTTGATCTATCCTCATAGATCTTGATGCTCAATGTTCAAGCAGCTTAATCCAGGTTTTCTATTGAAAAACACTTTTCAAATAACCCTATATGCTTTCCAGAAATTCTACATCATTTCTGATCAACAATATGTCAACAACATATACCCATCAGAAACTCTATAGTGCTCCCACTCACTTCTTTGGAAATACAAGTTTCTCATAAACTTTGTATAAACCCAAAATCTTTGATCATCTCATCAAAGCGTACATTCCAACTCCGAGATGCTTACTCCAGTCCTTAGAAGGATTGCTGGAGCTTTGCATACTTGTTAGCGTCTTTCAGGATTGTCAAAACCTTCTGGTTGTATCACATACAACCTTTCCTCAAGAAAATTGTCGAGGAAACAATTTTTGACATCCTATCTGCAAGATTTCATAAATAATGCAGTAACTGCTAATCCAATTCCAACAGACTCTTAGCATCGCTACGAGTGAGAAAGCCTCACCGTAGTCAACTCCTTGAACTTGTCGGAAAACATCTTAACGACAAGTCGAGCTTTCTTAATGGTGATACTTACCATCATTGTCCGTCTTTCTTTTAAAATCCATCTGTACCCAACAGCCTTACGACCATCAAGTAGTTCTTCCAAAGTCCACACTTTGTTTTCATACATGGATCCTCTCTCAGATTTTTATGGCCTCTAGCCATTTGTCGGAATCCGGGCCCACCAATGATTCTCCATAGCTCGTAGGTTCATTGTTGTCTAGCAACATGACCTTAAGACAGGATTACCGTACCACTCCGAAGCAGTACGCGTCCTTGTCGACCTACAAGGTTCGGTAGTGACTTGACCCGAAGCTTCATGATCACTATCATCAGCTTCCACTTCAATTGGTGTAGGTGCCACATGAACAACTTCTTGTGCCCTGCTACACACTGGTTGAAGTGATGGTTCATTAACCTCATCAAGTCTCCACCACCCTCCCACTCAATTCTTTTGAGAGAAACTTTTCCTTGAGAAAGGACCTGATTCTAGAAACAATCCCTTTTGCTTACAGAACTGAGACAGGAGGTATACCCAACTGTTTTAGGTGTCCTATGAAGATGCATTTATCTGCTTGGGGATCGAGCTTATCAGCATGAAACTTTTTCACATAAGCATCGCAGCCCCAAACTTTTAAGAAACGACAACTTAGGTTTCTCCAAACCATAGTTCAAACAGTGTCGTCTCAACAGAATTACGTGGTGCCCTATTAAAGTGAGTGCAGTTGTCTCTAATGCCTAACCCATGAACGATAGTGGTAATTCGATAAGAGACATCATGGTACGCACCATATCCAATAGGGTGCAACTATGATGTTCGGACACACCATCACACTATGGTGTTCCAGGCGGTATTAATTATGAAACAATTTCCACAATGTCTTAATTGCGTGCCAAAGCTCGTAACTCAGATACTCATCTCTATGATCATATCATAGACATTTTATCCTCTTGTCACGATGATCTTCAACTTCTCTCTGAAATTACTTGAACCATTCAATAATTCAAACTTTTGTTTCATCAAGTAAATATACTCAGTATCTACTCAAATCATCCGTGAAGTAAGAACATAACGATATCCACTGCGTGCCTCAGCACTCATTGGACTGCACACATCAAAATGTATTACTTCCAACAAGTTGCTTTCTTGTTCCATTTTACTGAAAACGAGGCTTTCAGTCATCTTGCCCATGTGGTATGATTTGCATGTCTCAAGTGATTCAAAATCAAGTGAGTCCAAACGGTCCATTTGCATGGAGTTTCTTCATGCATATACACCAATAGACATGGTTCGCATGTCTCAAACTTTTCAAAAAATGAGTGAGTTCAAAGATCCATCAACATGGAGCTTCTTCATGCGTTTTATACCAATACGACTTACATGGCAGTGCCACAAGTAGGTGGTACTATTATTACTATCTTATATCTTTTGGCATGAACATGTGTACCACTACGATCGAGATTCAATAAACCATTCATTTTAGGTGCAAGACCATTGAAGGTATTATTCAAATAAACAGAGTAACCATTATTCTCCTTAAATGAATAACCGTATTGCGATAGACATAATCCAATCATGTCTATGCTCAACGCAAACACCAAATAACAATTATTTAGGTTTAACACCAATCTCGATGGTAGAGGGAGCGTGCGATGCTTGATCACATCAACCTTGGAAACACTTCCAACACATATCGTCAGCTCACCTTTAGCTAGTCTCCATTTATTCCGTAGCTTTTATTTCGAGTTACTAACACTTAGCAACCGAACCGGTATCTAATACCCTGGTGCTACTAGGAGTACTAGTAAAGTACACATTAACATAATGTATATCCAATATACTTCTATCGACCTTGCCAGCCTTCTCATCTACCAAGTATCTAGGGTAATTCTGCTCCAGTGGTTGTTCCCTTATTACAGAAGCACTGAGTCTCGGGTTTGGGTTCAACCTTGGGTTTCTTCACTAGAGCAGCAGCTGATTTGCCGTTTCATGAAGTATCCCTTCTTGCCCTTGCCCTTCTTGAAACTAGTGGTTTCACTAACCATCAACAATTGATGCTCCTTCTTGATTTCTACTTTCGCGGTGTCAAACATCGCGAATATTTCAAGGATCATCATATCTATCCCTGATATGTTATAGTTCATCACGAAGCTCTAGTAGCTTGGTGGCAATGACTTTGGAGAAACATCACTATCTCATCTGGAAGATTAACTCCCACTCGATTCAAGTGATTGTTGTACTCAGACAATCTGAGTACAAGCTCAATGATTGAGCTTTTCTCCCTTAGTTTGCAGGCTAAGAAACTCGTCGGAGGTCTCATACCTCTTGACGTGGGCACGAGCCTGAAATCCCAATTTCAGCCCTCGAAACATCTCATATGTTCCGCGACGTTTCGAAATCGTCTTCGGTGCCTCAATTCTAAACCGTTTAAATTACTGAACTATCACGTAGTTATCAAAACGTGTATGTCAAATGTTCGCAACATCCACAGACGACGTTCGAGGTTCAGCACACCGAGCGGTGCATTAAGGACATAAGCCTTCTACGCAGCAATGAGGACAATCCTCAGTTTACGGACCCAGTCCGCATAATTGCTACTATCAACTTTCAACTAATTTTCTCTAGGAACATATCTAAACAGTAGAACTAAAGCGCGAGCTACGACATAATTTGCAAGAACCTTTTGACTATGTTCAGGATAATTAAGTTCATCTTATGAACTCCCACTCAGATAGACATCCCTCTAGTCATCTAAGTGATTACATGATCCGAGTCAACTAGGCCGTGTCCGATCATCACGTGAGACAGACTAGTCATCATCGGTGAACATCTTCATCTTGATCGTATCTACCATACGACTCATGCTCGATCTTTCGATCTCTTGTGTTCCGAGGCCATGTCTGTACATGCTAGGCTCGTCAAGTCAACCTAAGTGTTTCGCGTGTGTAAATCTGGCTTACACCCGTTGTATGTGAACGTTAGAATCTATCACACCCGATCATCACGTGGTGCTTCGAAACAACGAACTTTCGCAACGGTGCACAGTTAGGGGGAACACTTTCTTGAAATTTTAATGAGGGATCATCTTATTTACTACCGTCGTTCTAAGCAAATAAGATGCATAAACATGATAAACATCACATGCAATCAAAAAGTGACATGATATGGCCAATATCATTTTGCTCCTTTTGATCTCCATCTTCGGGGCTCCATGATCATCATCGTCACCGGCATGACACCATGATCTCCATCATCGTGTCTCCATGAAGTTGTCTCGCCAACTATTACTTCTACTACTATGGCTAATGGTTTAGCAATAAAGTAAAGTAATTACATGGCGTTGTTCAATGACACGCAGGTCATTCAATAAATTAAGACAACTCCTATGGCTCCTGCCGGTTGTCATACTCATCGACATGCAAGTCGTGATTCCTATTACAAGAACATGATCAATCTCATACATCACATATCATTCATCACATTCTTTTGGCCATATCACATCACATATCATACCCTGCAAAAACAAGTTAGACGTCCTATAATTGTTGTTTCCATGTTTTACGTGGCTGCTATGGGTTTCTAGCAAGAAGGTTTCTTACCTACGCAAAACCACAATGTGTTATGCCAATTGCTATTTACCCTTCATAAGGACCCTTTTCATCGAATCCGTTCCGACTAAAGTGGGAGAGACTGGCACCCGCTAGCCACCTTATGCAACAAGTGCATGTCAGTCGGTGGAACCTGTCTCACGTAAGTATACGTGTAAGGTCGGTCCGAGCTGCTTCATCCCACAATACCGTCGAAACAAGATTGGACTAGTAACGGTAAGCATATTGAACAAAATCAACGCCCACAACAACTTGTGTTCTACTCATGCATAGAAACTACGCAATAGACCTAGCTCATGATGCCACTGTTGGGGAACGTAGCAGAAATTCAAAAATTTCCTACGTGTCACCAAGATTTATCTATGGAAAGACTAGCAACGAGAGAGAGGGGAGTGCATCTACATACCCTTGTAGATCACTAAGCGGAAGCGTTCAAGTGAACGGGGTTGAAGGAGTCGTACTCGTCGTGATCCAAATCACCGGAGATCCTAGTGCCGAACGGACGGCACCTCCGCGTTCAACACACGTGCAGCCTGGTGACGTCTCCCGTGCCTTGATCCAGCAAGGAGAGAGGGAGAGGTTGGGGAAGACTCCGTCCAGCAGCAGCACGACAGCGTGGTGGTGGTGGAGGAGCGTGGCACTCCAGCAGGGCTTCGCCAAGCACCGCAAGAGAAAAGGAGGGAGAGAGGTAGGGCTGCGCCAGGGAGAGGTGGAAACTCTTGTGTTAGCAGCCCCAAAGACCTCAACTATATATAGGGGAGAGGGAGGGGGTTGCGCCCCCTCTAGGGTTCCCATCCCAAGGGGTGCGGCAGCCCCAAAACCCATCTAGGGTGGCGGCCAAGGGGGGAGAGGGGGAAACTTGCCCCCCAAGTAAGGTGGAGGCGCCCCCTCCCCAAACCCTAGGCGCCTTGGGCCCTGGTGGGGGGGGGCGCACCAGCCCACCTGGGGCTGGTCCCCTCCCATACTTGGCCCATGCTGCCCTCTGGGGCCGGTGGCCCCACTTGGTGGACCCCCGGGACCCTCCCGGTGGTCCCGGTACGTTACCGATAGCACCCGAAACTTTTCCAGTGACCAAAACAGGGCTTCCCATATATAAATCTTTACCTCCGGACCATTCCAGAACTCCTCGTGATGTCCGGGATCTCATCCGAGACTCCGAACAACATTCAGTAACCATGTATATCTATTCCCTATAACCCTAGCGTCATCGAACCTTAAGTGTGTAGACCCTACGGGTTCGGGAACCATGTAGACATGACCGAGACAACTCTCCGGCCAATAACCAACAGCAGGATCTGGATACCCATGTTGGCTCCCACATGTTCCATGATGATCTCATCGGATGAACCACGATGTCGAGGATTCAATCAATCCCGTATACAATTCCCTTTGTCTAGCGGTATAGTACTTGCCCGAGATTCGATTGTCGGTATCCCGATACCTTGTTCAATCTCGTTACCGGCAAGTCTCTTTACTCGTTCTATAACACATCATCCCATGATTAACCCCGTGGTCACATTGTGCACATTATGATGATGTCCTACCGAGTGGGCCCAGAGATACCTCTCCGTCACACAGAGTGACAAATCCCAGTCTCGATTCGTGCCAACCCAACAAACACTTTCGGAGATACCCTAGTGCACCTTTATAGCCACCCAGTTATGTTATGACGTTTGGTACATCCAAAGAATTCCTACGATATCCGGGAGTTGCACAATCTCATGGTCTAAGGAAATGATACTTGACATTAGAAAAGATTTAGCATACGAACTACACGATCTTTGTGCTAGGCTTAGGATTGGGTCCTGTCCATCACATCATTCTCCTAATGATGTGGTCCCGTTATCAACGACATCCAATTTCCATGGTCAGGAAACCGTAACCATCTATTGATCAATGAGCTAGTCAACTAGAGGCTTACTAGGGACATGGTGTTGTCTATGTGCCCACACATGTATCTGAGTTTCCTATCAATACAATTATAGCATGGATAATAAACGATTATCATGAACAAGGAAATATAATAATAATAACTAATTTATTATTGCCTCTAGGGCATATTTCCAACAATAATCTCATAATTATTCACTTTTCTATCAATTACTCGACAGTAATTTGTTCACCCACCGTAATACTTATGCTATCTTGAGAGAAGCCACTAGTGAAACCTATGGCCCCCGGGTCTATCTTTTATCATATAAGCTTTCAATCTACTTTTATTTGGATCTTTTACTTTTCCAATCTATATTATAAATACCAAAAATATATTTATCTTATCATATTATCTCTATCATATCTCACTTTCGCAAGTGGCCGTGAAGGGATTGACAACCCCTTTATTGCTTTGGTTGTGAGTTCTTGTTTGTTTGTGTAGGTGCGTGGGACTTTTGAGGAGCCTCCTACTGGATTGATACCTTGGTTCTCAAAAACTGAGGGAAATACTTACGCTACTATTGCTGCATCACCCTTTCCTCTTCAAGGAAAACCAACGCAAGCTCAAGACGTAGCAATCCTGCATAGCAACTCTCAAGTGGCGAATCTAGCAGGACATTGGAGGGTAGGCTTAAAACACAAATTTCCTAAGTCTAATTAGCAAATTCATAGCAATTGTTGCATGCAAAGCACCAAAATATACTTGTCAAGTGGTATGTTTAGCTTAAATACGATTTTGGAGGGTAGGCTTAAGCCTATTGAAGCCTCCCTGGTGGAATCACCACTGCAACTCTCCACAAGGCAAAATCGGAAGTAGCATCAAGTAAAGGAGGTTTGCCTTGAGGATTATATTTCGGTTTCTCAACTTGGGGTCTTGCATAAAGCCAAGGAACACCAGAGTGATCATTGCTAGGAGGTTGTTGACCAAGTGACGGAGCAGTCACAGTTGGCCTCGAAGCCGCACCACCCGAAAGTGGTGCAAGCACCGTGGACAACGTGGCTAATCTCATTTGGACCAAGGCCTCAAGATAACCATCATGCTCCTCTTTTTTCTTAGCAAGGGCCCGTTCCAGATCCTCAGAAATAAAGGACTTGACTTCAGAAGAAGCCTCGCCTTTATCCTTCGGATCTGCAATAAGGGGAGTCCCATTGGGGTTCATCTCGCTCTAGGGCGGTTAAGCCACAAGAATAGAGCACCCTAGAGGGGGGGATGAATAGGTACAATTACAAATTTTAATTATTACTAAGCAATTTTAGGCAATAATGTGGAATATGAGAGTGAGCCTAACAATTGCAAGAGTAGTACTAAGTGCTAAGCTAACATGAGTATGTAAGGAAGCAAGCACAATATGATATAAGTAAGTGCTAAGAGACAAGTAACCACAAGTAGATAGTTAGGGTTAGGAATAACCGCAACTCCAGGAGACGAGGATGTATGCCGATGTTCACTTCCTTGGAGGGAAGCTACGTCACCGTTAGAGAGGTGGATGTTACCACGAAGGCACACCAACGCCACGAAGGCTCACCCTATTCTCCCTTTGAGACAACACCATGAAGGCATTTCTCAACCACTAGTGGTAGACCTTGGGGTGGTCTCCAAACCCTCACAAACTTTTCCGGGGGTAATCACAAAGGTCGATGTCGGTGTCAAAACCGGCGGATCTCGGGTAGGGGTTCCTGAACTGTGCGTCTAGGCAGATGGTAACAGGAGACAAGGGACACGATGTTTTACCCAGGTTCGGGCCCTCTTGATGGAGGTAAAACCCTACGTCCTACTTGATTGATATTGATGATGTGGGTATTACAAGAGTAGATCTACCACGAGATCAAGGAGGCTAAACCCTAGAAGCTAGCCTATGGTATGATTGTTGTTCGTCCTATAGATTAAAGCCATCCGGTTTATATAGACACCGGAGAGGGCTAGGGTTACACAGAGTCGGTTACAATGGTAGGAGATCTACATATCCGTATCGCCAAGCTTGCCTTCTACGCCAAGGAAAGTCCCATTCGGACACGGGACGAAGTCTTCAATCTTGTATCTTCATAGTCTTGGAGTCCAGCCAATGATGATAGTTCGGCTATCCGGACACCCCCTAGTCCAGGACTCCCTCAGTAGCCCCCGAACCAGGCTTCAATGACGACGAGTCCGGCGCGTATATCGTCTTCGGCGTTTGCAAGGCGGGTTCTCCTCCATACTTCATGTGTTTGCCGAATAGTGTCCGGCTTCCTTATAAATGTTGCGCTCCTTGGCTTCCATGTCCAATAATGGCCCTCTTCCACGTGTCGTATGAATGCGAAAAGCCAGGGTATTTTTACGTTTTACCCCCCTAGCTGCGCGAATAAGCCGCCTATAAGAGAGGCGAGGATCCAGATCCGAATCACACCATCCTCCTTCCGCAAGCACTCATCGAAGCGCATCTAACAAAAATCCATTCCAACATGGACAGTCGACGCGGCTCCTCCTCTCGCACTCCCAGTCCTCAGCCAGGAGATTGGAGGAGATGTTCCATCCCGCATAGCGAGTTAGTGACGCTCCAAGCAGAGGGATATCTTCCCCCAGCCTTTATGGTTCCGGTTCAAGCCGGACTGGCCACCTAGAAGGGTGGGAAGCAGGCGGAGAGCGTCCCCAATCCCTCCAAAGGAGAGCGGGTATGCTTCGTCCCCTACCTAATAAGGGGACTCTAATTTCCCATACATCCGTTTCTCCGAGGGCTCCTGGAGTTCTATGGACTCCAACTTCACCACCTCACACCTGCCTCCATTTTGCACATCGCGGGCTTTGTAGCTCTTTGCGAGCTGTTCTTGGGCATCGAGCCCCATTTTGCGCTGTGGAAGAGATTGTTTTGCCTCGTACCCCGTTCTCACGAGGGGTCGATATATCAAGTGGGCGGAGCCGAAATATGGCGCATCGCCGGGACCGGATATCTATCCGGAACCCCGAAGAAGGCGTCCGAAGACTGGCCTTCGGAGTGGTTCTATATGGAAGACGCCCCGCTGCCGGATCCAGTTCGGATCGGCCTCCCGGAGTTTAGCAACGCTCCTCTGAAGAAACACCTGAGTTGGCGCCCGCGGAGCCCTCAATGGGAAGATGATAGGAGCGTCCAATATCTGATGGGCCGGATAAGGTTATTGGCCCATTCCGGATTGACCATGATTGGAGTCATGGCCACATGCATTATGCGAGGGGTGCAACTGCTCCAATATAGGGGCCACCCCATGTGGGATTTCAACGGGGAGAATGACGCCACCCGTCATGGCCGCAAGGGGCCGGGATCGGCCGCGGATCTGGTGAAGATTCTATCCGGCTTGTACAAGGGGGAGAAGGAGGACTTCCTCCACATGAGTCTATTGAATGGATTCTCCATGAATAACCCTCGGAGCTGGGTAAGCGGACGTTTATATATCCGATCTGTGCTTTCAAAGATAAGTGTCTTACTTTATGATTTTGACGCAGGAACTGCACCGGGATGTGGAGGGCATATAAAGCCCGACTTCACAACCCGAGGATCCGGGAAGATCCCTTGATCCGGCCTCTGGAGAGGATCCAGACATAATGGTGGAACTGATTGACGGGGTGTTCCACCAGCTCAGCATAGACAATGCTCTAGTCGCCATTACGGCTGACTACCCCGGTTTGTCTCCGGCTTCCCAGGTGAGTACGACCGAAGTCCTGACACCATTACTTTTTAAATGCTTATTTCTGACCACCGTGTACCAACGGTGCTTCGCAGGAGGTGCCTTTATGGCGGGAAGCCGAGCCCGCGGCGACTGACCAACCAGGGTCAGTGCGGCCCAGCAGGCGGAAGAGGAGTGCGGCGCGAATCGAAACGTCGCCGCAAAGGTATGGCGCACCATTGTCTTTAAGGGAAAGACTCCTGGGAGGTATATTAATGCTCATGATTCTTCCAGGAGAAAGAGCGCTCGTCGGACTGTGCCCGGAGAGGTTGCCAACCAAGCCACTGCCAGCCAGGCTCCAACACCTGGTCTGGAGGGGGAGGCGAGCGCAAGGCGCGAGCCGGATGCTCCTCCAATGGAGGATGCCGACAGGTTGTCCGCCACCAGGTCTAAGGTGGAGAGCGCCATGAATCACAGGCGCCGTCGGACAGTTCTTCGTGATGCGTGTTTCTCCCCAGAGGCGTTGAATGCCTTTAATGCGGGAGACGCGCACCTCCGTGCTGCTCAAGATGGTTTAACCAGAGCCACGGAGCAGTATGTGAAAGACATACGGGTGAGGAATTTTAATAGTTATATATGCCAGTAGCCCCCGAGACTTAAAATAGTTAAACTAACTAATTTAAGGATCATTTGTTATGCAGGATCTTACGGAGAAGAATACCCACCTGTCCCAGGAGCTTCAAGAATGCAAGGCCCAACGTGAGGCCGCACTAGCCGCCGCCGGGGGAGCCACAGGGACCCCCTCTGGTAATACATATTTCGAAAAGAGAAGTAGTTTATGAAGTGCGGCGTGTGTGTTTAGTCTGACAATAATATTGCAGAGGGTGTCGGACTAGATCCGTACAAGCAACATCTGCTGCGCCAGCTGAAGGCCGACGAGAAGGTGCTTATGAGGGTGCAGCAGGAGAGGAACAAACTCCAAGATGCCAACACCCAGCTGGGCGAAGAACTAAAAGATGTTCGGGTCCAGCTGTCTAACTCCGTAAAGGAGAATCGGCGGCTTCGTCGCGGCATTTACAGTAAGTGCTTGAGCAAACTCTTTTGAAAAGAAGAGTTCGGCGAGGAAGTCGATTGACAGAAATGTGTCTGTAGGTGTGCTCACGGGTCGTCTGGCGGAGGAAATGCCTGGTTCCACGGGTGACCTTCTTCTTGAGCTGCTGCAACTGCACGAACATGTCCGGCAGGCGATGAGCAGCGTCGTTCAGGCCTTATGGCCTTCCGTCTCCCTAACCGAGGGTCTTGGAGGGCTTGCTGAGAAGCTTCAGGGAGTACGGCAGCGCTTCTGTCTGTGGAAGATATCGGCCTGCCGTCAAGGCGCCAGGGAGGCCTGGGCCATGGTGAAGACGCGGTACACGAAGGCTGATCCAAACCACATGGCCGAGGTCGGACCTATGGGGCCCGATGGGAAGGAGATCCCTGTGAGCCTGATGTACAGCCAAGTAGAGTTGGCCGCGAAATATTCCCAACGGGACTGTAAACTAGACAGCTTGTTAGATGGGATTGAAGAGGAGTACAATCAGTCAGTTTGACGATGTAATTTAAGATGATATGTAAAATGTCTTCTAGCCGGATTGTAGATCGTTTGTCTTTGCGGACCTTTTCACTTCAACCTCGGGACCCAACAGTCCGGAGTGTGTCCGAATACCCTCACGGTTATACAAAAACCGGGGCATGCATGGTGACCAGGCGTAGGGTCATAAGTGCTTTATCATACAAGTGCCCAACTAGCTATGTTATATTACATGGTTAGTAAGAAACATCTTCCAGGGAGAATAGTTCCGTTAGGGGTTCCTTTCCCTGGGAGGCATGCCCTAAAGTGCATGTCCGGACTGCGAAAAGAGCAGAAAAAGCATTTGGGGGCAGATAAATAAATAAGTAATAAATCATCTTTCAAGTCACCGACCGAATATTACCTTAAGAACGCTAGCCTTCGGCTTCACCCAGTCTGAGGTACACATTCGACTGACCCGGCAGTAACAATCGCAGAGGTGCTCCCTTTACCTCCTAGCCAAACAATCGGGAACGTAGGGGTAAGCACAGGATCCAGGCAACCCAGCTTGGCCAAAACTTAAGTCATATCGATGCATATAATGGTGAGTAAAAAGTACATGCAGAAGTATGACACATGTGTTGGGCATGAAGCCCGTATAAATAAGCTTCTGTTAAAGAAGCCCCCACGTATAACGAGTGCGAGTAGCACATCGAGTGTGTGCGAACAATGCGCAGATCAGCCCTCAAAGGCTTTTACTGAACGAGGGAGGAAAAAGGAGGGAAACAAAAGACAGCAAAAAAATATGAAAGGTGGACGAAGGAAGGAGACGAACTCTGAGTCCGGTGCTAGGCGTAGAATCTTCGGAGACGGGCTGCCTTCCATGGGTTCGGCTCGAGTCGGTTGTTAGATGCATTGCGTAGACGGTATGCACCGCCGGTAAGGACTTGGTCGATGATGAAGGGACCTTCCCATTTGGGCTTAAGTTGTCCTTTTTCTTGTCCGGCAGGCGTAGAACTACCTCGCCAACATTGTAAGTTTTGCCCCGTACTTCTCTGCTTTGATATCTTCGAGCCTGCTGCTGATAGAATGTGGAACGGGATTTTGCCACATCGCGCTCCTCCTCTAAGGCGTCCAAACTGTCCTGCCGATCCAACTCGGCTTCCCTTTCTTCGTACATGCGCACGCGAGGTGAGTCATGAATTATATCGCAGGGCAAAACTGCCTCTGCGCCGTATACCATAAAAAATGGTGTGAATCCGGTAGTGCGGTTTGGCGTGGTCCGCAGCCCCCAGAGTACAGAGTCGAGCTCCTCTACCCAGTGCGTGTTAGATTCCGTGAGGGACCGCACTAATCTGGGTTTAATGCCGCTCATGATTAGACCATTTGCTCGTTCGACTTGACCGTTAGTTTGAGGGTGATAGACTGAAGCGTAGTCGAGCTTGATGCCCATGTTTTTGCACCAGAGTTTAACCTCGTCGGCCGTGAAATTTGTGCCGTTATCAGTGATGATGCTGTGGGGGATGCCAAAACGGTGTACTACCCCGAATATGAAGTCTATCACAGGTCCGGATTCGGTCGTTTTAACCGGCTTGGCCTCTATCCATTTGGTGAATTTGTCCACCATGACCAATAAGTATTTTTGATTGTGGGTTCCCCCTTTAAGGGGTCCAACCATGTCAAGCCCCCAGACCGCGAATGGCCAAGTGATGGGTATAGTTTTGAGGGCGGTGGGTGGAATGTGGCTTTGATTAGCAAAGAGCTGGCAACCGACGCATCGTTGGACTAAGTCTTGAGCATCTGCCCAGGCTGTCGGCCAATAAAATCATGTACGGAAGGCCTTGCCTACAAGGGCCCGGGCTGCGGCGTGGTGCCCGCCGAGTCCGGTGTGAATTTCAGCCAGGAGATTTCGCCCTTCCTCTTCGGAGATACACCTTTGAAGGACTCCGGTTGTGCTTTTCTTATAAAGTTCTCCCTCATGGACCTTGTAGGCTTTAGATCGCCGAACTATGCAGCGGGCCTCATTTTGGTCTTCGGGAAGTTCCTGCCTAATTAAGTAGGCCAGGAATGGTTCCGTCCACGGGGCAATTACTGCCATTATTTCATGGGCTAAAGGTGTTATTTCATTGGCTAATCCACCGATTGTGTCAGAATGTTCCGTGTTGGGTGGTGCAGTTGGTTCCAGGTTGTTATTTCCGGACTCCCCTTCCCATAATACGGATGGCTTAAAGAGCCGCTCCAGGAAGATGTTTGGAGGGACGGCGTCGCGTTTTGCGCCGATGCATGCCAACACGTCTGCTGCCTGGTTATTATCCTGGGCTACATGGTGGAATTCGAGTCCTTCGAACCGAGCTGACATTTTTAGGACGGCGTTATGGTAGGCTGCCATTTTCGGATCCTTGGCGTCAAAGTCTCCATTTACGTGGGATATTGCGAGGTTTGAATCCCCGCGCACCTATAGGCGTTGAATACCCATGGAGATTGCCATCCGGAGACCATGTAGAAGGGCCTCGTATTTGGCTGCGTTGTTGGAGTCCGTGTACATTATTTGAAGTACGTATTGGACTGTGTCTCCGGTTGGGGACGTCAAGACGACGCCAGCCCCCAAGCCAGCCAACATTTTGGAGCCGTCGAAATGCATGATCCAATTGGAGTATGTGTTGTACTCTTTAGGGAGTTCGGCTTCGGTCCATTCGGCGATGAAGTCAGCCAAAACTTGCGACTTTATAGCTCGCCGTGGTTTGTAGGTTATGTCAAATGGTAAGAGCTCAATGGCCCATTTTGCAATCCTGCCCGTCGCGTCGCGATTGTTTATAATATCGTTGAGAGGTACTTCGGAGGCCACCGTTATGGAACACTCTTGAAAGTAGTGTCGCAGCTTCCGGGATGCCATGAACACCGCGTACGCTATCTTTTGATAATGTGGGTACCGGGACTTGCATGGAGTTAAGATAGTGGATACGTAGTACACTAGTTTTTGAAGAGGGAATTTGTGCCCTTCTGTTTCTCGTTCGACAACGAGTACCGCGCTGACAACTTGATGTGTTGCCGCGATATATAATAACATCGGTTCGCCCAGGTTGGGCGCGGCCAGGACCGGATTTGTTGCCAATATGGCCTTAATTTCTTCGAGTCCGGCCGTGGCAGCATCCGTCCATTCGAAGTGTTCGGTGCGCCGGAGGAGGCGATAGAGGGGCAGTGCCTTTTCTCCCAAACGGGAGATGAAGCGGCTTAGAGCCGCCACGCATCCAGTTAGTTTTTGTATTTGTTTGAGGTCTTTTGGGATATCCAATTGTGACAGAGCTCGGATCTTGGCTGGGTTTGCTTCAATTCCTCTACCGGATACAATGAAGCCCAAGAGCTTTCCGGCTGGTACGCCAAAAACACATTTTTCCGGGTTGAGCTTAATGTCGTATGCTCGGAGGTTGTCGCATGTAAGCCTCAAATCGTCTACTAGAGTTTCGACGTGTTTGGTCTTAACGACCACATCGTCTACGTATGCCTCCACTGTTTTGCCTATCTGGGTAGCCAGACATGTCTGAATCATGCGCTGATATGTTGCGCCGGCGTTTTTAAGTCTGAAGGGCATTGTGTTGAAGCAGAATGGTCCGTATGGAGTAATGAATGCCGTTGTGGCCTGATCTTTTTCTGCCATCTTGATTTGATGGTATCCGGAGTATGCGTCGAGGAAGCACAATGAATTGTGCCCTGCGGTAGCATCGATGTTTTGGTCGATGCGGGGGAGGGGGAAAGGATCCTTTGGACAGGCCTTGTTAAGGTCTTTGAAATCGACACAAAGGCGCCAGGATTTGTCCTTTTTTGGTACCATTACCAGGTTTGCTAGCCAGTCCGGATGTTTTATATCTCTGATGAATCCGGCTTCTAAGAGTTTGGCTAGCTCCTCTCCCATTGCCTGTCTTTTGGGTTCGGAAAATCGCCGAAGAGCCTGTTTGACTGGCTTGAATCCTTTTAGGATATTTAGGCTGTGTTCTGCCAGCCTGCGTGGGATTCCTGGCATATGTGAAGGGTGCCAGGCAAAAATGTCCTAATTTTCCCGAAGGAATTCTCGTAGTGCGGCTTCTACATCAGGGTTTAATTGTGCCCCAATGGAGGCCGTCTTTGTGGGGTCCGTTGGATGGACCTGGAATTTGACTATTTCGTCTGCTGGTTTAAAAGAGGTGGACTTAGATCTCTTATTGAGTATCACATCGTCCCTATCCACCGTGGAGCGCAGCGCAGTGAGTTCCTCTGCCGCTAAGGCTTCGGATAGTGCCTCTAGGGCTAGTGCGGCTGTCTTATTTTCAGCGCGGAGTGCTATATCTGGATCACTGACAAGAGTGATGATTCCATTGGGCCCGGGCATTTTAAGCTTCATGTACCCGTAATGGGTATAGCTTGGAAAATTGTGAATGCCTCTCGCCCTAACAAGGCATGATATCCGCTACCGAACGGGGCCACTTGGAATGTGACCTCCTCGGACCTGTAATTGTCCGGTGAGCCGAACACTACATCTAGCGTGATTTTTCATGTGCAGCGTACTTCCCGACTAGGGATTATTCCTCTAAAGGTTGTGCTGCTTCGCTCAATGCGGCTCCAGTCAATTTCCATTTTTGGAGGGTTTCCTCGTAGATGAGGTTTAATCCGCTGCCGCCATCCATGAGTACCTTGGTAAGACAAAAGCCGTCCACTATCGGACTGAGGACCAATGCGGCTGGTGCTCGGGCTGTTCGGAATTTAGGTTCGTCGCTGGCATTGAAGGTGATAGCCGTGTCGCTCCATGGATTTGTTGTTGCTACTTGGTAGACTTCGGCGAGGCTGCGGATTGTTTGTTTCCGCATATTATTTTATGCGAAAGTCTCGAAGACTGTTAATACCGTACTGGTACTGTTGGGCTGGTTACCCGGGGCTAGAAAACCTTCGCCACTTTTGGCCACCTGCCGTAGTATCCAACATGCTCGAAGGCTATGTGTTGGAGTGGCGCCCTCTGTACTATGGATTTTACAGGGTCCGTTGAGCCATCCCTCCAGTACGGTTCCGTGCCCTTTAGGGGTTTTTTGCTTTTTGGTTTTAACCCAGGTGCTTGAGTATGACGCACCCTTTTATTTTGAACTAGGGTTGTGTTCAGGGCCGGATTGTCCCAAAACCTGGTTTCGGTTTTCCAGGCACTCTCCATCGCACAGTATTTTTGTACTATGGTCGCTAGGTCGGCGAAGCGTGTAACTTCGCGACGACTTATGGCGTTCATGATTCCCTTGTCCGTGCAATTGTTGCAGAAAATTGAGATTGCGCTTTCCTCACGGCAGTCCTTTATCCTGTCCATAACCAGGAGGAATCTGGCCCAGTAATGATGTACTGTTTCATCGGGCTCTTGCCGTATTTGAGATAGATCGCTTATGTTTGGGTGGGCGGGCGGAATTAAATTCGGAACCCCGCCCAATCTGAGGCTCAAAGGCCGAGAAGTTTCCGGATTTGGAAGCTTGGATTGCTGGATGTTATCCAACAGATCTGGTCCGATGCCTGACTTTAGGTTCAGTACTTGATTGACGTTCGTCCCTCCACGGGAATCCGGCATGGAGGGATCGGGAATCCGGACATAACTGGTCTTTAACATATAAGAAGAGTCGCCGCGTTGTTCCTCTACCACAACAACGTGGTGGGTAGCCTGGGGAGAGTTAATTTCTCTCAGATCGGTTTTAAGCCCAATCTGATCGTAGTCTGTAGCGACTCCCAGGGCGGCGATGCGATCCAAGAGCTCATTTACAGAGGAGAGCTCCATCGGATCTAGCTGCTCGGCGAATTCCGAGTTAACGTGAAGATCGCTTTTGATGACCTGAGAGGTCATTGTTGGAGCGGTGGCCGAACAGGCGGTCATAAGAAAACCGCCTAGCCGGATAGTTTGGCCGGTGGCCAAAGCTCCCTTGATGACGTGCCGTCTTTAAAGATGGGAAAAGGCATCCCTCCTGATTGCGACGACACAGAGAAACTCTCAATGAAAGCACCAATGTCGGTGTCAAAACAGGCGGATCTCGGGTAGGGGGTCCCGAACTGTGCATCTAGGCGGATGGTAACAGGAGACAAGGGACACGATGTTTTACCCAGGTTTGGGCCCTCTTGATGGAGGTAAAACCCTACGTCCTTCTTGCTTGATATTGATGATGTGGGTATTACAAGAGTAGATCTACCACGAGATCAAGGATGCTAAACCCTAGAAGCTAGCCTATGGTATGATTGTTTTTCGTCCTATAGACTAAAGCCATCCAGTTTATATAGACACCGGAGAGGGCTAGGGTTACACAGAGTCGGTTACAATGGTAGGAGATCTACATATCCGTATCGCCAAGCTTGCCTTCTACACCAAGGAAAGTCCCATCTGGACACGGGATGAAGTCTTCAATCTTGTATCTTCATAGTCTTGGAGTCCGGCCGATGATGATAGTTCGGCTATCCGGACACCCCCTAGTCTAGGACTCCCTCAGTCGATTCCTCTCTGAAAGACTCCTACCGCCTAGGAGTCTCCAACCTCCAAGAGTAACAAGAACGATGGAGAAAAGCTCAAGACTTGCTCAAATCACGAATTCCTTTGGTGCAAAGAAGGAGAAGGAGTGGATCTATCACTTGATTGGACAACTTCTCTCAGATGCTCTCAAATCCCTTGGGGATCTAAGATTTGGTGTGGAGGAGTGAGAGAGAGAGTGAAATGTGTTCTAGGGTTTGTTCAAAGTGAGTGGTCAGCCATCTCCAGTGGGGAAGAAGGGCTATATATAGTGTGAGCACAATTATGGCCGTTGTAGTGTAAGTGAATGGGCAGCCCGGACATCCGGGCAAGGGGCCGGACATCCGACCCGCCAAGGTTCGAGGAACAAAACCAGAACCAGAACAGAAAGCAGAGGGGCCGGACATCCGGGGGCCAAGCCCGGACATCCAGCGTATCAGGAAGGCCCGGATATCCGGCAGAAGGCCGGACATCCGTCGTGATCACAAACAGGTTACAGGACCTCAGCTGTTCTACGGGTAGTGGAGGCCAGACATCCAGGATAGGGCCCGGACATCCGGCGTGTCAGGTAGGCCCGGACATTCGGGGAAACACCCGGACATCCGTCGTGCAGCGCAACACACAAGAGTTCTCTCGATGGCTAGGCTCGGATATCCAGCAAGAAGGCCAGATATCTGGCGTGAGGCCCGGACATCCCGCTTGAAGCCCGGACATCCGGCAGCCAAGAGACAGAAACAGAAAGTTTTAGCATGTGCATGTATGGCAATGAGGTTTGTGGCAAGAGCAAGCCTTTAACTAACCCTATCGATCCCCTCTTAATAGTGCGGGATCCTATACTCAAGAAAACAAATATGAAATCAATTTTTATGCTTCATCCTTGAGTAAAATCACTTTGTATTCTCTTGATCCACACACACTTCGATGAACCGGGGACTAACACCTGAGATTTACTTAACAACCATTGTTAGTCCCCTACATGTATATTGTCATCAACATCAAAACATGATGTAAGGGCATGATTGCTCTTTCAATAAGGTCATTAGGGGCTTTTACACACAAGGGAAGGGGATGTTTAGCCTCCCATCTAGCAACCAACAAGCAGGGGGCAAATTTCAGTTCAACCTCCATTCGAGTAGAAAGAGATAACTAAGAGAGAGACTGAATGAGATGAAGATTGAAGGGAGAAGCTTGCCATCAAGCAAAGGGATTCCATCATCAAGGTTATGACGATTAGATCAACCATCTTGTCTTCTACAAGCTGTGGTTCCCCCATCTTTGGTGAGATAGTTTCCTTCCATGTTGAGTCATGATCCCTAAGTTAGCGCATGATGTGGCACTAAGATTACTTTGTTTTTGTTGCAGTTTTAGAACATAAATGTGTGCTAATTCCCAAGAAACGACCACCACAGCAACCATAGTAGCATCTAATCTTTGCACAAGAGAGGTTGCAGGCTGAGGAGCCTGGCCAGAACCCAGTGAAAGAGAGAGGCTCAGACTTGGTAATGTTGCAACACACTTCTTCTCCAACCGGTCAGCCGCCATGGACACACAAGGGTTAGGCCACACAAGATTTAACAAAGAAGTAGCCCAAATTCTAAATTTGAACAGTTATTTGGCATAGTGCCATATTCCAACGAGGAAATCCTCATACTACTGTCTTAGACGGATATAGAAAGATGAGGTGACCAATCTCCGCTCCCCTTCCACTACAGATGACCGAGGTGGTGAAGGAGGGGAAATCAGGCAACAGGAACAAGGAAGTTGATGGGTAGCTCAGAAGGCGAGAGAGGAAAAGATAGGGGGGAGGGGGTCTTTGAGTGGTAAAAGTTGGACGATGGGTAGGTAGGTCTTACCTTGGCTTTTGTCTATGAGCTACTTTCCTAGCTTATGGCTTTTGGGACCAAAAGATACATCTTTTTTCATGTATATGCGCATCCCACCATCACCATAAATGTAGAGGATGCCAAATAGAGTCTTCAACGTGAGTGGAAGTTGTGGCTCATTGGTCATGGGTACTTCGATTTCACGTTGGACGCATGGGGCAAGCTCTTAGGTGACCCAGACATGCTCAGTCACATTTGCTTGTGCAACTTGGCGTTCATTGACCCCGGGTCCAACGCATGCAATGCTTAGCCGGAGAACTTTGTAAAAAAGAAACTATTCTTCGACGTCCCAGTTGGGAAAAACATCATAACTAGTCTCGTGGGTGGAAGTGGGGGCATATCTTGGTGTGAGGTCCTTGCCCTTGCATGGGAGGACTTTGGGGGCGTGGTTTGGTAATACGCCAATTTGGCCACTATTTGTGGATAAAATGATTTCTTTCACCTCACAATCCCAAATAATTCGCTTAGGAGTCAGTACATAAAGATTTAATTTCATTTCTGCGGTTTGTTCTCCTCTTCACAGGTTAGACACCGTCAACGACCTATGATTATGAATCCAATTGCCTTGTGGGGGCGTATGTCGCCTTGTGCGGAATCACTCTCTCTTGAAATGACCATCTATAACGTGGGCATTGCAGAGAAAGCTAGCAAAATTTACGAGAAAGTTAGAACTAAACGCTCTTATATTTCTTTTCAGAGGGAGTACTAACCGCCATCCCCGACTAACCCAAGAAGCACGCGCGATGTGATAGAACGAGTATAAATGTAAAAATAGTGAGGAATGTCGTTTTTACTAAATATTAAAAGTCTTCAACCAAAATCCTACCCCATAAATGTAATTAACACCCGTATATATCTCCCACCAGAATCACCCCCAAATCTCCTCCTAGAATCGCTCCATTCAAAACAGGAAGGGGACGCGAAAGGCATCCTCAAAAAGACCCACGCGCACGGGAGCAGAGGGATGGGGGCCCCGCCCCGCCGGGCCTGCTGCCTCCGCCCCGCTCGCTGACTCCGCCTTCCCCTCCTCCGCTCCGATTTTAAATTTCGAAACCCCCCTCGCCCCTCCTCCGTCCTCCTCCCCTTAAACCTCGCCTCCTCTGCCTGCCTGCCTGCCACTGGGCGGACGCAGGCACGCGCACGCGCAATCGGCCCCGCAGCTTCAACACTCGGCGCCCGGCGAGGGGGGCGCGGTGAGGCCGAGGTGGAGGGCGGGGATGGGGTGCCTGTTCGACTGCTTCCGCGCGGCCGGCGGCGAGCCGCGCGCCGCCCGCGCCCGCGCCCAGCTCGTCTCCTCCTCCCTCGTCCCCAGCCCCAAGGTATTTCTCCCTCTCTCCCGTCGCGCCCCGCGCGGAGCCCTCGTGTGCCCGTTCCCGGGCACGGATCAGCTAGCTGGGGTGTGTAAATTCCGGCCGCGATTGGTTATTTTTGTTCGTTTTCTGATTCCGGTCCGTGCTGATCAGGTTGGCGAGAGGAGGGCGCCGCCGTCCAGGAACGCGCTGTCCGCCGTGTTCCTGCGCGAAGGTCAGCATTTTTTCCCCTTCCGTTTTTGTATTTCTCCTTCTCGAGCCGTTCAATCCTCTGCTTGGTTCTGATGCTGCCATGCGCTCCTTTGGTGTTCGATTTTTGTGCCGTCGGTGAAGACGAGGGATCGCAGGCCACGAGCTCGGGGTCGGACCGGGACGCGGGGAGCAACAGGGTGGATCCGGAGCTCATGCACGAGGAGGTATGCCGATCGGTTCTCTGAATCTGGCCCCGTTCAGATCTGCTTCCTTGCTAGTCTATTCTGAGCTGCATCTTGCCACTTGAGTGCCGAATTTTGTCTGGCTAGTGACGCATGTGCATCAGTTTCAGCATTTTCAGTACACAAAGAGGGATTATGTCTTTATATGCATGATGAGCTGATGGTTGTGGCGTTAGCGCTGTCCTGATTCACACTCGCACTAACTGCACGGAATTGGAGCACTGCACTTGTGAGCTGGCTGTTGTTCATTTGTTTGCTTGCACTGATACAGGAGACCACTGTATAAAGCTACTGCAACTTCTGAATGTGTTTATGACGACAACCGATCGGTGGCTTGTTCTTTTATATCTGCGTTGCTGTTTGTAGCTAACTGTTAGTCTTGTGCATTGGTCACTCAAGTGAGGATGAGAATTTGTTGCTCATGCATGACTCATTCAAATGACACACTGTAGTGAATTCCACATGTTAATTACCCCCATATACGTTGTGAGCAACTCAGCAACAGACTGACTTTCAACTGTACCAACAGGCCAATTTCCCCCAAAATGGTGGTGCACTGTCGGAAACTCCAAATGAAATCATAAAAGTGCCTGAAAGCACGGATTCAGCTTTTCAGAGTGCAACTCATTCAGCACTGCTAAGTGCCTTGTCTGAAAACATGAATTTCATGGAAGTACCGAAGGCTGATGAATGCCAAACTCCTTCAGGGTCTCATCAGAGCTCCTATCTACCAGATGCTACAAGGTATGCAGACCTCGTGCTATCTGCTGATATACCAATGCCTTTAGTCTGTTCACTGTTTCTGAAGAGTCTGGGATTTTCTCTTCACTTTAATAAGTGGATAGATTAAATAATGTGGATGTTTTTACTTCTTGATGACAGCTCTTCTAGGAATGGTTGCGATGCATCAAAGCAGCATGATACTGAACCTGTGAGCAAGAGCATAGACTCTGACGCTGTGAATAATGAGCCTGTGGTCAACTGTGGGATCAAGTTAACCACCTTGGAGTCATGCTCTGTCACCAGTAATGATGATATCTATCTGGATGGATCCAAGTCTTCACCCTTTTCAATTCCTTTGAAAGTGAATGCTGAGATACATACTCCAGTTAACACTCAGGTATCTAACTTGGAAGAGTTGACAAACGAGAGCTGTACAAGGGCTTGCTCGCATAATTTGAACGAAGCTCTGAATTCCTCTCGGGATCTCGAGCATTGTGGAGTGTACAGAGAAGATCCCTGCCAGCCTGATATATCTGATGAGGATCTCAAGGGTGCAAAGAATGACAGTCCGGATTTGGTTGAAACTTCAATATCTGATGAATGTTCCCTGTTCCAGAACTCTGAGGGTTCTGTATCATCTTATAACAAGACAAGTGATAGCACACCTTTTGTGGAGAAATGCCAGGCCACTGATGTAACAGTTCATGCCAGAAGAAATAAGGTGATTACAACAAATAGTGGTTCAGATGTTGAATTCCCAAGCTTGTCCCAGTGGTTGAAGCCTCCAAGTTCAAGTAAGGCGATCAGAGATGAAAGCTATACAAGTGACACATTTAATTCTGCTAAGAGTTCTGATGAGGATAGGCCTATCATTGGAATGGTCGCGGCTCACTGGAAATCCGAAGAGCCAGATAATTTTACTCCTAAATGGTGGGATGGAAAAGGCATTCCCAACTCAACAAATAAGTACAAAGAAGTAAAGTCTATTTCTCATTCTCTTAATTTCTGTTACTTAATTATGTAGAAGTGGCTAACCTAGGAATAATGCATTACATGATCAGGATCAGAAGGTTAGTTGGCACGCGATGTCATTCGAGGAGAGGCTTGAAAAGGCTTTATCTGAAGAGAAGCTGCTTTCTCAAAGGTTCAGTATTTTCTTCCATTTCAAAACAAATCACTCTTTGATCTAGCCCAACAATTTTTAAAATCTTTCGAGTGCATGATCATTCCTTCTTTCAATGGTGTAATGTGATGTTCTTGTTTGATTTTTGCAGGAAATGCTCCACTGGAAACACATCTCACTTTTCAGGTGTAGAAGGTGAGGAGAGTGATACTGCTGCATCTCACCATCTACGTGTTGCTGCTTTTACATGATGTCTTGGTGTGCGGAGAGTTATGAAGCTTCCAAGTAATTTGGCTTTTTGCTGCCACATTCCTAATGGCTTCTGCACAGTTTTGTTAACCTCTACTATCCTCCAGTATGTAGCTTCTAGAAGGGGCCGTTCTATCGACTTCTTTATATTAAAGGAGTAATGCTCCTAGTTCCAAGAGAAATCAACATTGTTGATTTCAAATATAATTGACATCAAGATTCTTAACTAGTAGTACTTCTGAACGTTATGTTCGGGTCTTTTTGTGATACTTTCTTCTATTTCGTTCCTGATATGCAGTTTTAGTTCCTGATACTAGCTGTCTTACCTTTTATTTTTTTGCGAGAAAGTTGCCTTACCTTTCGTAAGCACGATTGCCACAACAGAGAAATGATCTATTCCTATTTCGTAAGCAGCAGAGAAATTATCACTCCTTCCTGTATACCTTGAAAAAAGATGCGAATAAATCTGATGTATTGTTGAAGACTTTTTATTTCTTATCATCCTTAAGCTATTGTAATCACTCTTTCATGGTGTCTTTGTTCAACCAGAATTTGCCTTTACATCCTTGTCTTCGACGAATTCTGTAGGTTTTGGTTTGACTGTTTCTAGTCCAATGCTGCTTTGCTAGGCCCTTCTATTAGCTTTGCATTTGGAACGCAATTCTATTGCCTCCTTGTCAGACAACCTGCAAATATCCATATCTGCTTTTGCAACTATACAAACGCGCTGATGAATATTTAAGCCAAACAGGTACTCCCTCCGTCCCACAATATAAGATAGTTTTTCAAGCTATATTAGCTTAAAAAATGATCTTATATTATGGGATGTAGGGAGTAGTTAACATGAATAAATATTTGATCTGGCTCGATGTTTCCTGCCCATATGATATCGTACGTGTATTTAAGTTTTTGGAGTTTATAGACAACAGTTTCATGCTGGAGGAAGTCCCATTCAGCCCCCATACATCCTTTTCTTTAACTGTTCAAGGCAGTGACCTAAGCAAAGATGTGTTCTTGAGTTTGATAGTTTGACATGTAAATTTTATTCTCTCGTCTCATGCTTCAAGTGAGTCAAGGACATTGAAATACAGCATCAACCTGGGAGAAATTCAGCAGAGTGCTGATAGAGTCAAATTGGAGGTCAGCAGAAGATGTCATGAAAATGACACATATATCACCTTTTTTATAATCTAACATAATAGATGATACATTTTTCGTTGGTAAATGACAAAATCCACCCAATCAAATGTTTAGATTGCGCACGCAACCAAAGATCATGCGCAGTTTTGTATGACCTGTGGGCGGGGGCGGGGGCGGGGGTGATAAATCTAGGAGCGACAAAATGGATGCGCGTAGAACTGATTATTTTTGCTCACCTAACTCTGAAATTGATAAGAAATTTGGTGCGGAAAAACACTTTTACATTTCGCTGTTTGTTTCCTTGGTATATATGCTCCTGCTAGCCAATAATACTTGTACGGGCGCCAAAAAATATGAAAAATATAGACATACATGTTCTTGCCCATTTTTTGATTCAAAAGTTTATGGAAAAAACACAAATATTCAGGCCTGTGCTAAAAAAAGCTGAGCGCCAATCTTTTTTTACCAAGGAAGCATAATTGTTAATTTTTGCATGAAAATTTTCATGAACACATCAAACACTAACAGGAGGAACATGCACATAATAAAAAAACGTATTTTCTACCCTGTTGTTCATTTGTTTCGATTTTACTGTTCAACCAGCAACATTAAGTTACTTGTGCATATCTGAGTGACCAGAACAAGGTACAAGAATGATCACACATGACTGATTGAATTAAAAGATGCCTGGGGCAAATATTTATATGTCACTCTTACTATGTTACACACACAAGTCATACTATGTATCACAAACACACATGGTTTATACACTACTCCCTACGATCCAAAATAAGTGTCGCAGTTTTGAACTAAGGTTGAACTAATCTTAGTTCAGAACTGCGACACTTATTATGGATCGGAGGGAGTAGATCAGATCGAAGAGAAATCAAAAGAGAGAAAGCTCTGCCGGTGAAGCTCTGCTGACTAGGCCTCAGCTCTCTGTGGTGCGGGCCCTGCATGTCAGTTCCTCACTTCTAGCGTGTCGGCGAATTCGGTTTGTCTACCCTGAACAACTCTGAAGACGTGCGAAGCTCGGCCGATCAACCGTATGATCTGTAGTCGTAGTCGTAAAACCCTGCCGGATCGGTGACCTCCATCATCCTCGCGATCTCCTCCAAGTACCCCTCGACCTTGTAGAAATCGCTCGCGGCGACGGCGTGGCTGTGGTCATTCTGGTGGAAGGAGACGGCCGTCGACAACGGGCTCTGTAGTTTCTGCTCCGGCACCGGCGGGGCGGGTGCGGTGCTCCATTGCCCCTGGAACTGCTGGTTGTGCACGGTGTCCTCGTAGAAGAAGTTGACGCTGTCCACCGTGCCCACCTGACTGACGTACTGCTGCTGGTGCTGCTGCTGCTGGGGGATGCATGGAGCGGAGGGTGCCTGCAGGCAGTTCATGTACTCGTCGCCGGCTTCCGACGACTCGAAGCTCCCCGTGTTAGAGTTCGAGTCGGCGGCGGACGGCGCCGGCGCCGGCCTCCACGGCTGCTGCTGCTTCCGGTAGGTGATGGTCCTCCTGAAGATCCTGCAGATGGTCCACACCTCCTGCATTTTCAGGTCACACGTCAGAGGTCAATGTTACACTCACACCGCACCACACGTGCCCCGGACCGGTCGCCGGTAGGGTAGCCGCACCGTGACTTTGTGTGGAAATGGAATGCACGCGTGGACCACTTACGGCTTCCTGCATGCTCGGGGAGGAGTTGGTGGCCGCCGCGGCGGCCGGCGGGAGGCGGAATTCGTGCATCATCCAGTCGGTCTTGGTGCCCTTTCCGGCGCTGCCGCGATAGTAGACGAGCGACTTCTTCAGCCCGATGGACACGCCAGAACCGGCGCCGCCGGTGCCGGCGGAGTAGATCGGCCGGTCGATGCCCGTGGCCTTCCAGAAGCCGGAGCCGGTGACCCGGTTTGGCCGGATGCTGTTACGGTACTTCCTGCCCCTCAGGCAGAAGAAGTACCACTCTTTCTCCCCACCGACCGTGCTCGCCTCTGCAAAATTTGCCACACTCTGTCAGATAAAAAAAAAATCTTGCTCCAGAAAAAAAACTGTATTTGTTCAAGTCATGGCGCACGATGATGCATGGACATGGAGAGAAGGAACTTACTGGGGAGATCCCATGGGTCGTGCTTGTAGATGTCCATCTCCCGGATGACCTCGATGCGGAGCGGCTTCCTGGCCACCTTGCGCCGGAGGTAGAAGGTGACGAGCTCCTCGTCGGTGGGGTGGAACCGGTACCCCGGCAGCACCACGTCCTCCTCCTCGTCCCCGGCGCCGCCGAGCACCACCTCCCCGTCGCTCATCGCCTTTTCCATCTCCATGGCGCTCATCTCCGCCTTGGCCACCATCGTGGATCTATAAATCTTAGCTAGCTAGCAAGCTCCTCTTGCGATCTTTCCTTTGCTCTCATTTGTACTGCTTGCTCACTTAGTTCTACGGACCCTCTCGATGTAATCTCTTAAGTGTTGCGCATATGCGTTGTATGCGTAGGATAGCAAGCTCTTGGTGGCCTTGGAGTTAAGTAGATGAAGGTGAAAGCTTCACATTCGGGGGATTATAAATGAAAGCTCTGCAACAAGTTAAAGGAGGTGACATAATTCCGGTCTAAGTCGCTTGGTCTGACTTGTCTCGCCACGGTCGATCTTGACGAATCTTCACAGCCGCACCTTCTGGTTTTGCTGGCTATATAGCTGTGCTTGCATGTGTTACCCTGTAAGTAAGAGTGTTACTTTGTCTGTGCGAATGGGAAAGCATAGGTTAATTAATTGCATGTAAGAACAAATCAAAAGGCATGAGCTCATACATCCTTACATATATGGCCTCTGACTGGGTCCTATGATAATAACAGAGAGAGAAAGGAATATTTGCCAACGTATTCGGTTTTGTTCCGAGATCTAGAGACAGAGATAGCTAGGGAGATCTTAGTTGCACGACTTGTTTGTTTGCAATGACGCACGCGATGTTGCTAGCCACTTCCTTCCTTAATGTACTGCTTTCTGACTTGGTTTAAAGGATTAATGTGTTCAGTTTGTGCATGTCAACTGAAGAAACGTACGGTAGGGAGATGAACCGGGCAACGAAAAAGAGGAGAAGAAACCTTGGGGGACACTCCGGTGGAGCAGCGGAGCAAAGTAAGAAAGTAGGTTGTTTTTGATAGATCAAAAGTAAACTCGGTTGCAGTAAGTCGTAAAAGAAGCATGGATGATGGAGAGGAGCAGGATATGTAGGTAGCCTTTGTTGACGGCGGAGCAAATGTGAGCAATGCTGCGATAACACGTAAACAACTAGGCATACCATAATATCATATGATATCTTCCAGAAGGTGCGCTTAACGTCGGTTCTGGCTTTCATATTACGCCTATTATCACTCTTTCCATTTCAAAATACAGTGCATATTAGTTTTTTCTCCTAAGTCAGGCTTCGTAAGTTGGACCAAGTTTAAAGAAGGTATATTAAAGTTATAATACCAAATATGTGTGACCTGAAAATATATTTCATGATGAATCTAATCGTATATACAATTTGGTATTGTAGGTGTTTATAATTATTTCTTTAAACTTGGTAAGATTTTACAAACATTGACTTAAGATAAATTAATATGCACAATATTTTGACATAGAGAAAGAACAACATAGACCTACATTCATAAACTCGTATGCCTATCGAAGATCGGAAAGTTTATATCAAGTGGCTCGCTCAACATCTTGGTTTTCCGTGTATTGTACTCCCTCCGTCCCATAATGTAAGGCGTTTTTTGGCACTTACATTATGGGATGGAGGGAGTACATGTGAATAATAAGATTTTTAGTGTTCTCCTGAAACCACCCCCTCAACATTACAATTTTAGGCAATCATATGATTAATGGTAAAATAATTAAAGGGCTAACGAGTTCACTGACTGTTTCATGCATTTCGTCATTGATGCTAGTTAGCAAGTTCATTTTGACACCGCAAAAAGTTTCAAATGATACTGCATTATGTGTTTTTTAGTTTTTAGTAAGTCATTTTTGGATGGATTAAAAGTAAATTGTGTTGCCGCAGTTAGTCATTTTGCCACCAAAAGGAACCATGGTAGATGAGGAGGAGCAGCATATGCATGTAGCCTTTTGTTGACGGTGGAGCAAATGTGAGCAGTGCTGCGATGACACATACACATGTGTTACCTGTCGGGCCAGAATGTGATTGATTAATGTTGGCTTTTTTTTGCGGGGAATGATTAATGTTGGTTTTGACCAAGCATATACCCTAGTACGCTCGTATTGCCCTTTTCTTTTTTATCTATATGCCTATGACTCCATCCATAGAATTTTTTTGGTATATATATAACTACATATTCGATTTTTCCTAAGTCAGGTTTTATAAAGTTTGAAGGACATAATATTTACAATACCAAATATGTATCATATTAAAATATATCCTTATCTATATGCCTATGATTCCCTCCATAGAGAAAATTTAGTACGTAACTACATATTCTATTTTTCCTATGTCAGATTTTATAAAGTTTGAAGAACATATATTAATATTTACAATACCAAATATGTATCATATTAAAGTATATCTTATGATGAATATAATGCTATAGGTTTGTTATATTTAGGTGTTGCTGATTATTTTTATAAACTTGGTGAAATTTTACAAATTAATGTGTACTATATTTTGGAGTACAATGTAGACACTCATTCATTTTTGTTGAGTTTATGAAATTTTCTTGCATATGAGAATTAGAAAAAAAAATTGTAACGTGAATCAACGAATAAAGGCATATACGATGACGTGATGACATCTTCCTTTTATAAAATGTGACATAGGATTTTTTTTTTGAGTTTACAGATAGAGGATGATGCAAAAGGAGATTGTCTTCTTTTAGTTAAGAGATGACCATTAAAACCTACAGTAATATAATATTTTCCATTTTACAGATGATCTGCTAGTCACATAGTATTTTCTAGTTAATATTTAATCATCACAAAAGTTTAGACACATGTGTTGATTACTACTAGTACTAGGCATAATACTAAGAGATAACCATTATGGTATGTTGTTTTATTGCCATCTCTATATGTGGTGAACGTCTTTTTTTCTGAAAGGAAAAGAAAGCCTCTATGCATCCACATCCTTGTGTGCATGCAATCATAATTTTATTGCAAAAGATGACATGCATTAAGCCAAAGGACTCCATACAAATTAGAAAAAAATGACAAGCAAAATATCAGGTTTGCTATTTCACATCTAGATGTGAAATAGTTATCTCACATCTAACCTTCTAAACACACGATTTAGACATCAAGATTTGTGTTCTTCGGTTCTTTTTTGTTGCTTGACGTTGTCTCTGTACGTGTTGCTTTTTTAGACAATATACGCATTGCTCGTGCAGGGTCTTGCTGTTGTTTCTTTTTCACATCCATCGAGTGTTTTCTCAGCGTGGGCTGCGGCCACAAGCAATTTTTTAATTTTTGTTTTTTCCTTCTTTCTTTTATTTTCAAATTTGTAAACTTTTTAGTTCATGATTTTTTATTTTCTTTTCTCTTTTCCATTCCATTTTAAATATTAATGAATTTTTTCCATCGCTATCAATTGACTGTCCACAATTAAAGGAGTTGTCTTTTTTTTGTCTCAGTTGTAAGCTCAATCTTAACTTGCAACTAGGATCTGTCTTTTTTTTTGTTCTAGTTGCAATCCCATCCTTGACTCGCAACTGGGTCTTCACTTTTTTTATCTCAATGACAAGTCCATGAACGACTCGTAACTGGGGCCTGGATTTTTTTTGTCCCAGCTGCAAGTCCATCCTTGACTCGCAACTCAGCGCCAACCTTTTTTTATCTCAATTGCAAGTTCAACCTCGATTCACAACTGGAGTCCGATTTTTTTAGTCCCAATTGCAAGTCCACCCTCAACTGCAACTAAGGGTCCGACATTTTAGTCCAAGTTGCAACTCCATCATCGACTCATAACTAGAGCCCGACATTTTTCTCCGGTTGCTAGTCTAACCTTGTTCACCCAGTTGCAAGTCTACCGTCGACTCGCAACTGGACCTCACCATTTTTGTCCCAGTTGCATGTTCACTCTTTGACTCGCAACTGAGGTTCAATCTTTTTTTGTCTCAGTTGCAAGTCCATCCTCGGCTTATAACTGGGGCCTGTCTTTTTTTTGTCCTAGTTGCAAGTCTACCCTCGACTCGTAACTAGGGTGTGACCTTTTTTTGTCTCAATTACAAATCCAACCTTGCATCGTAACTGGGGTCCGACATTTTGTTTGTGCTAGTTGCAAGTCCACCCTCGATTCACAACTGGGGCCTGACTTTTTACCAGTTGCAAGTCAACATTCGACTCCCAACAGGGCCTGGCCTTTTTTGGGCTCAGTTACAATCTCACCCTCGACTTGCAACTAGGTCCAACATTTTGTTTCCGTAGTTGCAAGTCCACTCTTGGCTCGCAATTGGGGCCCGATCATTTTCTGTCCCAGTTGCAAGTCCATCATTGACTCGCAACTGTGGCCCAATTTTTTTCCTTCCAGTTGCAAGTCCACCCTTGACTTACAACCAGGGTCTAATTTTTTTGTCTCAGTTGCAATCTCATCCTCGACTCACAATTGGTGTCCGGCCTTTTTTTTATCCTAGTTGCAAGTCCATCCTTGACTCGCAACTGGGGCCGGCCATTTTTTGCCCCAGTTGCAAGTCCACCCTCGACTCGCAACCGGGGTCTGACTTTCTTTTGTCCAGTTGCAAGTTCACCCTTAATTCGCAACTGGGCCTGACCTTTTGTTGTCTGCAATCACACTCTCAACTCGCAGTTGAGCCTAGACTTTTTTTGTCCCAGTAGCTAAGTCCAACAATTTTTTTTGCTTTTGACATATGCATCTGACGTGAACAAGGTACTATGTGTCAATTTTTTGTGCAAAAGCAAAATGCACGTTCGCTGTAACATACTGTAGTACTGTAGCGATTACTGTAGTTACCGATAGTGAATGGATGGATGCATAGCTCTGTGACTAGAGGAAAGTAAACCCGGTATTTAAAAATGGGCTGTTGGCTACCATCGCTCGCGCATGTACCACGCTCACACATTGGCCGCACGGGACAGCCAGCATGCGCACACTGCTTAGTAGATTTTTTTTTAAAAGTAAGAGGTGGGCTTATTTTTTGATGTCATACTTGGATGTGAGATATTATCTCACATCTAGATGAGATATAGCCAGACCCGCAAAATATTATCGTTAGGAAATTGTCTTCGGAATTTACCACCAATACCGACACCTGCCATCGCTCCCGGCTCCCGCACAAGCAAAGCCGCACAACGACTCGTGCCGAGCACATACATTTTTCTCACAAGGCTCTGTTTTTCTTCGAAAAGAAAATGTGACACGTTTACCTGTGGGAAGACAAGGCCATCTTTTCTTGGGGCAAAAAACATGACACGTCGCCCATTGCATTCGTGGCCAAGTAACACCATTCCAGTGAGCGAAAGATATGGCCCCACCTGCAAAAGAAATCATGTTGTATTTCTGCAGACAAGATTAGTCTTGCAGCACAGGGTCTGGACTAAAACGGCCGTACGTGTTGAAGATTGTTGGAACTTGCTTCGGAGGTGAAAGAATGTTGGAACACTGAAAGCGACGGTATGTCGAGGACGCATTCCCGAACACACACACGCACACAAAGGAGAAAAGAGAAGAGATAAGTAGAGAACCCTCCTCACCTAACAGTCGTTTTCCATGCCCACGCCGGACCAGGTCAGTCGCCGCGCCGTCTGTTTTTGTGGGCCCATAGTGCACATGCGCGCGGACCACTCATCTGCATGCATGCATGCACGCATGCCACGTCGGCAACCACGCATGCAGCTACGTGACTAAGCACGATTACTCCCGCGGCCAAGCGGGAATTTTTCCAGCTAATCCTGCTGATACTGCTACGTACTCTATGTACTTGGTCGCGTACGTGTTACTGACTGACTGAACTGGTCGCCCATGCCTAACTATAACTATAGTAGTTATGGTTCGTGCTACAAGGTCTAGTGCTTTTCTGCTTCATTTCCGTGCGTACATATATTCATACAATCATACACACCTACTCCCTTCGTCTCATAGTATAAAAGCATTTTTAGTGTCAAAAACGCTTTTATATTATGGGACAAAGGGAGTAGTAAATTCTACTTGTACACGAGGTTGTTCATTTCTTTGATGTAAAACTGACCTTCGTGCCATGCTTTTCTGGTCTTGACTATTACAACTTTGTACCTAGACAAGCAAGTGCAGGTAGTGTAGGTTGGTCAGAATAGCCTTCACCATGCTTTTCAAGTCTCGATCCACATAGGCCCCTCGGAGAGAAAGGAACCATAAAACTTGACTACACCACCATAAAGTACACAGGTAGATTTTTCCTCTTCATGCATGGTTATGCACCACCAACCGGATATCTTCCTACAAGTCCGATTTCCAAACATAGCCAGGCTTTTAACGACATAATTCAGTCAAACACATCTTTGGTACATAGTCTCAAGTTATTTTTATAGGGTTTTGAGGGCTTGGACATATTGTGAGAAAATGTCTAGTGATGTGTTTGGATGTACTAGATTTTAGCCTCCAAATTGGGAATTGGTATTCAAATGCCCCCAAATTCCATTTTCTCTAATGCCTTAGTATTCACCGTTGGAACCACGCGCGCTCCAATACCAAGCGCTTCCTCCCACATTGCAGTGACATGTCAAACAATGCAACTGGTCAGTAAAAAATAAATCCCTTTCGACTTTACATGGCCGTGCAGAACATCATCCACATGACCATGACCTTTGGCATCCGACTCGTTTCTTCTCGGAAGGTGCCATTAACCAATTATTTTAAACTTGGAAGCTTTGGAATCTCTACCGGTTCCCATGGCACCAACAACAGGGAAGAACATTTCTCCCACCCTTTGGTCTTTCACCTTTTGCCATTTTATTTGCAGAAGAAAGCCCCATCTCATCCTTCTTAACCTTCTGAGGGAGAGAAAAAACGGCGTCTTTGAACGGCTCTTTCCCTCTAGTCAAGAGACGACATCGCATCGATGCTCTACTTCTCAACACAGAAAACAGGAACTGGCACGGAAGAAAAGGCCGTCCGTGGCGAGTTTTTTTTTACCGGGAACACATCTTATCATGCATGTTTGTATATGTACAACTAATCAGAGTCACTGACTGCTTATGTTTGAGATGACCGAGTAAACTAGCTAGTGTGAATTCTCAACTGGAAGCAGCATATTACCGCCTCGTTTTTGTTAAGATAAGCAACACTTGTCACCTTTTTTTAGGTTCACCATGGATAGAGAGAAGTGACTGGTGGGATAATTGATTGACATGATCTGTCGGCCGCGAAAGTTTATCAAGCGCAGGAGTCGTTCCAAGATTGCCCAGCTTGTCTGCCAAAACATAGTAGATTAGCTTAATCGGTCCGTGCTAATCCCCAGTTGACGTATTAGTTCGATTGCACTTGCGAAAAATGGGAACCAGGCGAGGTTTGATGCAATTTTTGTTTCTATTACGTACTGAGTGACTAGAAACATGTGTCATCTATTTTTCTGGGATGTGGTATTTTCTTGCTAGATTTCATACTGATTAGGTCAAATGCATATCTTTTGTTTCTGTCACGTAGCACTGACCAGAGACAAGTGTCAGCTATTTTCTGGGATGTGATATCAAGGCTCTGGAATTGTCGTGCTAGACTTCAGACTGAAACCCAAACAAAGAAAAATCATGTGATCATCCAAGGCGGCAAGTTTTTTCTAAGCACGTTGGCTATTATCCTGGCCACAGATATGATGATTAGTGAGCTTTGAAATTTATCTGGTTTTTCTTCAAAGATTTTGATTTATGGACAGAAGTTATACGAAAATTATGTCCCAGCCTATTACTATTCAGAATTTCAGACAAGTACCGAGTAGCAAGATCGCGGAAATAGCTCACTATTTTGATGTGGCCTCAGTTTCTTTTTTTAATATTCTGATGCTTGTGGAATTCTGTGAAACCCATCTTGTCAAAAAGATCGGGATATTAACTCCCTCTGAACATAAATCAGTAAAAGTTGAATTGCTCACTTCGTTCAGTACGTCAGTTTCTTGTATTTTGTCATGAAACAGTACAGTGAGTCAACCCTTAGGCCCCTTCTGTCCAACCAACTTATACGAAAAATGAAGCAAAAATCAGGGCCCATGAACTCAACATCGAATGATGAAAATGTACATTTGCACCCAATAATTCACTGATGACTGTAGTTCTGAGCAATATCATTTCAGAGATTAGAGACACTCACAAATGCAGCATAGTTATGCTTCTCCTGTGATGATCCGTGACTTATTATTACAACTTATATGAGATGGAAACGTTCAAAACGTTTAGGATTATTCTCTCTTGCTTCCAACCAAAATCATACTATTAGGTCAGAAAAAGAACTGCTGCAAAATAATAGCAGCACCATAAGCATAGTGTGATACAGTATATGTAATTAACAATTGTACCTAATCCTGGACAGAGAGAATACCCAGGAAGCCAGCTCAAATTTGATACGATCGAACAAGGTCAAGCAGCCACAATCCAATTCCAACCATCGCGTTCGAGGTTCAGTGACAGAATTGTTCCTTTCAGGTTGGCCGGCAGTATCTTTCCAAGAGCAGTATCCTTCGTGCCACAGGGGAAGCAAGGGAAATGTGAGATAACTATGTGACTGTTTTCGAGGTCTGCTCAAGCTAAAATCCTCATTACTGTTACTCGCGTACTCTCATGTTATGCATGCATGTTCTGTTCCTTGTTTTCTGCAATCTCTTCGCCGCCGTCGACCCTCGAGTACAGTGGTGGGAACTAGGCTGGAAGAAATAGACTAAGATGATGGCTAAGTATTCAGGGGCAGCAAATGCAGATGACCACCCAATACTTCTACTTTTGAATGGGCAAAATGGCATGGGTTGAAAATTGTGTACTACCATAAGACCTTTGTGTTGCCAAATTTTGGACTCTCCGCAGAGGATTATATTTGATACAGTGACTTCTAGGTCACCCGAGACAAATTACTGCGATTCAGTCTTAATAATATTAGAAAGTGTCTTTGCTCAAGAAAATCAATCCGGTGAGTCACATGATCTGATCATCAAGTTGAACTAATCAAGGTTAATTACTTAAGTCGGTGAATGTTAATCACATGCTGATTTACCCCTAGGAGAATGTCATGGCCATGATTCGGGGTTCTTTCATCACAGAACAACTACCCAAAAAGTGAAAAGTGAAGGTAACACAATGCTAATCTTAGGATTTTGGACCACCTTTGCCTTGGCCTGAACAGTCAAACTGCGTTGATTCATATATCTTACAAAATTACACCATTATCGCAAAGTACTTCACCTTGCAATCTATCCATCAGAGAGTTCAATGGACTTCAAACGTTGTCAATGACAGGTGGAATGTAAGGGCAGTCCTAGCGCACTATATCTTAAGCTATATCTAATGACACTAAATAGATATTTAGATAGTAATCCGAGTGCACTATATCTTAGTGTTGTATCTAAAACTACCTCATTTAATGTCTTTTGTGAGAGAATATGAGATATCTTGGATTTAGTGCTAAGATCTGGATTACCTAAATTAAGATATGGTTCCTCTTTCTTTACTCATCATGATAAAAAAAGGTTGGGATACTGTTCAAGAGCTTCCAATTGGAAATTCTTCATTTCTAGAACAGGGCAATTAATTCTTCTGAGTGCCCCAAAAAAGGAGAAGATGGTATGGATTGTGTGTATCCTTCCAAAGGAGAAGATGGTATGGATTGTGTGTATCCTTCCAAAGAATCCTAGAAATTAAGATGGCATGTTATATATTAGATCATAATTGCATATCATATTTTCTTGCATTTTGGCTTAATCCTAGAAATTCTACGCAACTCAAGGACCCGCGGAGAGAGTTGGGGATTTCGTTATTTTCATATTTGAGATTTCTCAAATTTTGAAAAAGAGGATCATTTGATTTTAATTATTTTTCTCTTCAAAATATTTCTTCAATGAAAATAACAGAGAGGGGATAAAATGACTTCCCCAAAATAAAGAAATATTGGAGGTTAAATATTAAAATCAAATAGGAATTTTATTCGGAGTTTTATTGCTATTTTATTTGAATTAGGAAAAAAATGCATTTTTCAAAAATGCATTAGAGGCCCAAATAAATGTTCACCCGGTCCGTCTTATTTTTAGAGGACGGGAAAAATTTATTTCAGGATTTTTGGAGACCGTTTATTATTTCTTTTATTTTTTTTGTTCGCGGAATTATTTTAAAAAAAGTTCACCGACCTAACCGGGTCGTGTACGTCCGGTACTCCGACCCGTCCGGCCCTTTAAAGGCCGATTGCCCAAGCCGCCAACCCCGGCCCAGCCGCGCCCAAACCCTAATCCTAAGCCGCCGTCGCGCGCGCCAGACTCCGCCGTCGCCGCCCGCCGCTGCCGCCCGCGCCACCCGTGTTTCAGCAGGAGCTATGTACATGAAGAAGCGAGAGTTTCGCAACTTGCGCCAAGGAGGACGCATAGTAGACCGGTATGTGGATGACTTTAGTAAGTTAGCACGTTATGCCCCTGATGACGTTGCTACCGACGCTGCTAAGCAGGAGAAGTTTCTGAAAGGACTGAATGACGGGCTGAGCATGCAGTTGATGTTGGCAACCTTCAACAACTACCAGGAGTTGGTAGATAGAGCTCTCATGATTGAAGGGAAGCAGCAGCAGATAGACAGCCGCAAGAGGAACTATGCCCAAGTGAAGTACAATTTGGGAGCTCTGCAGAAACCCCGCTTTACCCCGAACTCGGGAGGACACATGCACCATAACCATGGAGGCCATAATGCGAATGGCGGGATTCCGCACAACCATAGTGGACCCAAGAATGGGAATGGGAATGGAGGAAGCAACGGTCAGAACCGTTCCAACCTAGCAACGCCTGCCAAGAAGGATCTAAGTCACATTACTTGCTACAAGTGCCAGAAGACTGGACATTTGGCCAATGAATGTCCTGAAGCTAAGAATGGAAATGGCAATGGAAGCTCTGGGAAGAAGCCCAACCCTTTAAACAGGGGACAGGTGAACCACGTTAGCGTGGAGGAGGTAGAAGCACAACCCGATGCAGTAATAGGTAAGTTTTTGGTTAAGTCAATTACTGCAATCATTCTTTTTGATACTAGTGCATCGCATTCATACATATCAAAGGGATTCATGGATAAATTTAAACTGCCAACCCAAGCCCTTAGGTCACCCATGTTAGTAACCTTGCCAGGAGCAGAGTATATGGCTAGCAAATGGTGTGATCGGTTACCATTAAGGACTGGTAACTATGAGTTTCCCTCAGACCTAATAGTATTGGAGTCACAAGGACTGGATGTGATATTAGGCATGGATTGGTTATCGAAGTATGGAGGGAACATTGATTGCGTCAGTAAGTCAATTATGCTCACCACTCCAGAAGGAAGAAGGATTAAGTATGTATCCCGGCATGTGCCGAAGAGGACTCAAGTGAATTCCTTATCAGGAGTTGTACAGGAGGAAGTACCAGTGGTGAAGGATTTCCCCGACGTATTTCCAGAGGAGTTGCCAGGCATGCCACCGGATAGAGACATTGAGTTTTTGATTGAGCTTTTGCCAGGCACAGGGCCAATATCTAAGAGACCGTACAGGATGCCCGCAAAGGATTTGGAGGAAATTAAGAAACAGATTAAGGAGTTACTGGATAAAGGCTATATTCGCCCAAGTTCGCCACCTCGGGGATCACCAGTACTTGTAGTGGAGAAGAAGGATGGATCGCTGAGGATGGTTGTTGATTATCGAGGATTGAATGAAGTAACGATCAAGAACAAGTACCCACTGCCGATGATCAATGATTTGTTTGACCAATTGCAAGGAGCTAAAGTATTTTCCAAGATCGCTGCGATCAGGATACCACCAGCTGAAGATTCGAGAGCAGGATATACCTAAGACATCTTTTACCACAAGGTATGGGCTATGTGAGTATACCGTTATGTCATTTGTTCTGACTAACACACCTACCTATTTCATGAACATGATGAACAAAGTATTTATGGAGTTCTTGGATAAGTTTGTCGTGGTGTTCATTGATGATATTTTGGTTTACTCCAAGAATGAGGAGGAGCATAAGGAGCATTTGTGTTTGGTACTCAGAAAGCTCAGAGAACATCAGCTATATGCCAAGTTCAGCAAGTGTGAGTTTTGGCTGAAGGAAGTTGGATTCCTCGGACATGTTATATCCGTAGAAGGAATAGCAGTAGACCCCACCAAGGTTGTCACTGTAACAAATTGGGAAGCACCCACGACAGTTGGAGAGATCCGGAGTTTTCTTGGACTCGCAGGATACTACATAAGGTTCATTGAGAATTTCTCCAAGATTGCAAAGCCCATGACAGAGTTGTTGAAGAAGGATACCAAGTTCAATTGGACTGAGGAATGTGAGACCAGTTTTCAGGAGTTGAAGAAACGCTTGGTTACAGCTCCAGTGTTGATTCTTCTAGATCAACGCAAGGATTATCAGGTGTATTGCGACACTTCTCGTCGTGGACTTGGAGCAGTGCTTATGCAGGTGGGAAGAGTTGTATCATATGCCTCACGATAGCTTAAACCCCATGAGCTAAATTATGCTACGCACGATTTGGAGTTAGCAGCCGTAGTGCATGCATTGAAGACATGGAGACATTTTCTCATCGGAAATCATTGTGAGGTGTACACGGATCACAAGAGTTTGAAGTATATTTTCACCCAGAAGGAGCTGAATCTCAGGCAAAGGAGATGGTTGGAGCTCATCAAAGATTATGATATGAAGTTGCATTATCACCCCAGAAAGGCTAACGTAGTAGCTGATGTGTTGAGTCACAAGAGCCATGTTAATACACTCGTGACCGGAGAGTTACCCAAGGAGTTAGAAGAGGATCTTCGCGAGCTATGTTTGGAAATAGTTCCGAGAGGCTATGTAACAACATTGGAAATTCAGTCTACTTTGATGGATAAAATCAGCGAAGCTCAGAAGTCCGACAAGGAGATTGCCGAGATAAAGGACAAGATGAGCAAAGGAAAGGCCAAAGGATTTCGTGAGGATGAGCACGATACTTTATGGTTTGAGGACCGCGTATATGTGCCTAATGACCCAAAGATCAGGAAGTTGTTTCTGCAGGAGGCCCATGATTCACCGTATTCGATTCACCCAGGAAACACCAAGATGTATCTGGATTTAAAGGACAGTTTCTGGTGGACCGGTATGAAGAAGGATATTCCGGAGTATGTAGCAGTTTGTGATGTTTGTCAAACAGTGAAGGCAGAGCATCAGAAGCTAGCAGGATTGCTACAGCCATTGCCGATACCCGAATGGAAGTGGGATAAGCTAGGCATGGACTTTATCACGGGATTGCCCAGGACTCGTTCAGGCTATGACTTGATATGGGTTGTAGTCGATCGTTTGACGAAGGTAGCCCATTTCATCCTAGTAAAGACCACTTATACCAGTGCTAAGTTAGCCAAGATATATATGACCAGGATCGTATGTCTGCATGGAGTTCCGAGGACCATTGTATCATATAGAGGAACCCAGTTTACCTCAAGGTTCTGGATTCAGTTGCACGAAACTTTGGGTACCAGGCTAGAGTTCAGTACAACTTTTCACCCGCAGATAGATGGACAGACCGAGAGAGTCAATCAGATTCTGGAGGACATGTTGAGAGCTTGTGCGCTAGATTATGGATCTAGTTGGGACGACAATTTGCCGTATGCAGAGTTCTCTTACAATAATAGCTACCAAGCTAGTTTGAAGATGACCCCTTTCGAAGCCTTATACGGAAGGAGGTGCAGGACACCGTTGTTGTGGGATGAAGTTGGAGACTGTCAGTTGTTTGGACCAGATTTGATTAAAGAGTCCGAAGAGAAGGTTAAGCTGAGTAGCAATAGACTCAAGGTAGCCCAGTCTAGGCAGAAGAGCTATGCGGATTCTAAACGCAAGGAGACAATTTACGACGTCGGAGACATAGTTTATCTTCGTGTGTCCCCACTTCGAGGAGTTAAGCGTTTTGGAGTTAAGGGAAAGTTAGCACCACGTTTTGTGGGACCATACAAAGTTTTGGAACGTATGGGAGAAGTTGCTTACAAGCTAGAGTTGCCTGAAGGATTGTCAGGAGTTCATGATGTGTTCCACGTTTCCTAGTTGAAGAAGTACCACGCAAAGATGGCCGATATTCCTCTAAGAGATATAGTGCCACTGGAAGCGCTTCAGTTGGATATCGATTTGACCTACGAGGAGAAACCAGTGAAGATTCTCGAGTTTGCCAACTAAGTCACACGCAGCAAGGTTATCAAGTTCTGCAAAGTTCAGACGAGCCACCATACTGAAGAAGAAGCCACCTGGGAACGAGAGGAAGACCTACGGAAGGACCACCCTCACCTATTTTCTAGCCAACCCGAATCTCGAGGGCAAGATTCATCTTAAGGGGGGTAGGTTTGTAACATCCCAAATTTTCAATTTGGCATGTTACATATTAGATCATAATTGTATATCATATTTTCTTGCATTTTGGCTTGATCCCAGAAATTCTACGCAACTCAAGAACCCGCGGAGAGAGTTGGGGATTTCGTTATTTTCATATTTGAGATTTCTCAAATTTTGAAAAAGAGGATCGTTTGATTTTAATTATTTTTCTCTTCAAAATATTTCTTCAATGAAAATATAAGAGAGGGGATAAAATGACTTCCCCAAAATAAAGAAATATTGGAGGTTAAATATTAAAATTAAATAAGATCTTTATTCAGAGCTTTATTGCTATTTTATTTGAATTAGGAAAAAATGCGTTTTTCAAAATTGCATTAGAGGCCCAAATAAATGTTCACCCGGTCCATCTTATTTTTAGAGGACAGGAAAAATTTATTTCAGGATTTTTGGAGAATGTTTAGTATTTCTTTTATTTGTTTTTCTGTTCGCGGAATTATTAAAAAAAAGTTCCACCGACCTAACCGGGCCGTGTCCGTTCGGGACTCCGACCCGGCCGGCCCTTTAAAGGCCGATGGCCCGAGCTGCCAACCCCGAGCCCAGCCACGCCCAAACCCTAACCCTAAGCCGCCGCCGCCCGCGCCAGCCGCGGTTGCCGCCGCCGACCGCCGTTGCCGCCCGCGCCACCCATCGCCCCGCCACCGGACGCCGCCACCACCACCCGACCGCCCGCGCTGCCGGAGCACCTCGCCGCCACCGTTGGAATCCCCGCCAGAGCCGCCAACCCTGACCTGAGGTAGCCCCCGATCCACCACCGGTTTTCTTCCGGTTAACCGATTCGGTTTTTTAGAAAAACTGCGATTGCGTTTTTTTATATAGATCGGTTTTTATTTTTTTTCGGTTTAGTTAATTAGCAAACGCCCATTTTTACGTTCGTTTTAATGAACGGTTTTCACCGTTTAGCCGCAGACAGCGAACGTTCGTTCGTTAGCCTGTTCGTCGGTTTTTCTTTTTCCAGGGTTTTCCGTGATTATTTTCGATCGCGATTTCAGCCCGAATCTTAGTTTTAGTTTATCTTTTTGCTTGTTTATCGGAATCAGGCAATTCAAGCGCCTAGATCTTCGTTTCGAAGCCCTCTTTCTGTTTAACCAACTTGAACAAGATTTTGGTACTGTAAAATTTGACTTTAGTCCAGATTAGTAAACAGATCTTGTTTCTTTCGCAGTTTGAGTTTCGTTGCTTCGTTTGATTTGATTCTTTTTGCAAACCGGAGTTCTTAAGTTGAAATTTCTGGTTAGATCTCTTATTTGAGTTTTACCCGTGCTTCTAGTTGAGTTCTCATTGTTTGTTTGTTTGTTCGCGATAGAGTACCCGGAGTGCGAAGCGTGCTACTACGAGTCTCTAGGTTTTGCGGATCATCAGCAAGGCAAGTAACACTTTGATCACACCTCTTTAATACCCAGTTTTATTGAATTAGATCAATCCATCAGACAATGCATGATTAGGATATGATTAATATATGGGTTCTGGGAAGTAGATGAGGTATTACCTATTCACCTGTTATTATCAAACCTTTGGGAGTTACTCTACGTATTACTTATCATGCTATGCTATGCTAGTAGATGTGGATTGGGTGAGTGTATCCATGACAGATGTGAGTATTGTTAATTAATGGTTTACTTAAGGTGGCTACTTAAATACACATCTGGGTGGATTGAGGCATCTGGGGAACCCAGTGTTGCCTGTTTTTCTTGGAAATCCCGGGGTTTACCGTGTGATTTTCCTATGGACCGCCACCCACACTCAAAGGGATCATAAGATTATTCATGCTAGAAACTTTCGTGTGCAGCCACATGCCATTATAGGCTCTGGCATAGTTGAGTAAGTTGTGTGATCTCTTACAATGGTAGACTAGCAGATGTAGGGGATGTAGGTGGTACTGTCTACCCATCGTAAGGTGCTAACGCTTCTGAAAGACTGTGTCTCGGTCATCCGTTTCTCAAACATCATGTAGTGCGAGAAATTCAATGGAGGAGATCGAGTCTTGTGGGGAAAAGTGCGCAAACCTCTGCAGAGTGTACAAACTAATCATGGTTAGCCGTGTCCCCGGTTATGGACATCTTGAGTATCTGGTTCTTGGATTATCCTATGGATCTCAACATGTTACTTAATATAATTTGTTTGGGTTTAATGATGATGCTTAATTGGGATTGAGTTGGGTGAACCTTCTCAATGTTTAACAACTACCATGCTAGTTAAATAAAATTTATTCCTTTGTTGTAGGAAAAAATTGGCTTTATGCAAAACTGTAACCATAGAGCTTTCCACTAGCCATATTGCATGTAGTGATAGCAATTATTCTGTTCATTACTCTATGTGTTACATTGCCATCATATTCCATGTGCTGACCCGTTTTCAGGCTGCAACGTTCATGTTGCAGACTTTTCAGACGACGAGTAAGGTGCCTTAGGTCGTGATCTTTCACTCAGTGATGCCGTTGGAGTTTGATGGACTCACTTTATCTTCCAAGCCTTCCACTGATATCGATTTTAGATGGCCTTAAGCCCTATTATTGTAATAAGTTCTCTTTTGAGATTCGATGTAATAAGTGTGTGATTGCTACTCTGTTATAAATCCTCAAGTACTGTGCGTGTCAGCATTACCGATCCAGGGATGACACTGATGCACAGAGATCAGACTGTTTGAGGTCTGGTCGCTACAGTTGCATACACCCTGCAAGAAATCCTAACCTCGCCGACCCGAGGGAGCTGGCAGGGATATATGTCGGAGCTCCTTCTAACCCATCCATATGGACGAACTTGGGGAGGCTTGGCGCCCGGAAGACTGACTAGTATCGCCATCTGTCCGAGCGTCATCCTTGCGAGGACTAAAATCCTAACCCATCTACTAGCCGGAGCCAAGGCTCCAGGATTCTCCTCCCCTCCATCAGCCGCCGGGGCAGTAGGCAGAGGGGATTGAGGGAGGCTTTTCCCTAATAGTCTTGCGAGAGGGGAAAGAAAGAGCTAAGTTACAGTATGGATTAATATTGACGAAAATAGTCATGATCTAGTCCGAGCTCGATGGGAAGTCAATATGCTTCTTTTTACAAAACACTGCAAATCTCCAATGAAGTTTAAGGAGTTTAAATGTTTGATGTGGATTGCAGCAAAGAGATTCAATGTAGACTTTTTAACAAAGAATTTCCAATTCTACTATCCATGCTATGCATTCAATGGTAGATTTGACACCACAACAATTTAAATCATCATTGTGTATTGAATTGGACACCTCCCCAATAATTCGGGGAGTGTTTCTAGTCTTTTATGAATTATTAGTCAATTATGATTTTTTTCTGGACCATTTCTACAGTCATCGACTTACTGATCAACAAAAAAAATTTGGGATACTGTTTAAGATCTTTCTAATAGAACATTCTTCAATTTATAAAACAGGGTAATAAATTCTTCTCCGTGCCCACATAAAAAGGAGTAGATAGTATAAATTGCTAGAATTCTTCCAATGGAACATGGAAATCTTTCTCGATTCCAACAGAATGGAATTGTTCTCTAAAATTTCAAACTCTCAACCTTCACAGAAGTTTTTTTGCCTGGCTGATGACAAGAGTTAATTTTTTTGGCATAAACTTTGTGTTCTCAATTTGCACAAGCATAGACAAAAAGGTAATACATTCTTCTGCATGCCCAAGAAGGGGTAGCTGAAACATATTCTGATGCTACAACCATTCCTTGTCATAATTTATTCATGCTTTTACTAGCTGGCATAACAAGCTTTTAGCATACATACAAATTAATCACTAAGAAACAAGCCAGTACATGATCTTTGGAGTAGGAAACCCAATGGTCACGACATAGGGTTAGTAAAACGCAGAGTTGCATAATTTTTTGATAAAGGGCGATAAAGGGAGTTTTTATTAACTTAATATTTCACATCAAGCGGATACAAAGCATGATGAACAATGTCCATACTTGTACAATAAAGATCCACACAACAAACACTAACCACCTGACAAGGTAAAAACGACAAATTGACATAGGAGAAGATATTTTGCCACTAAAAACAATATTATTACGACCATAGCACGACAGACGCTCCCATCCTAATTAGCGTACTAAACTTCTTTGGTATTCCGTCAAGTCAGTGCCCATATATGTTGGCAAATTGGATGTTGTTTGGATGGCTGGCCACGTAGAACACACAAACTTGCATTGAAAGAAAATGTGTTTAATTGTATTGCCGTGAGTACAAACCTACACAATCCTGTCTTGTTTAATTCACATTAGGGATTAAATCTACCAGAGCGTCATCTTCGGGCCACTCTCGCAACTCACAAGGCCAACCCCACTGCCACCCCAACAACCCCTCCCTCCGGCCTTCTCTTTAGACTTCTCCCTAAGTTATAGTTGTTCTTAAGAAAATGATCGGCTGAGCGTGCCCTATCATACTTGATGGAAGGTCCTGCCTTGATGTGCTCAAAAGTACCCGAAATAAGATTTTCAGAAAGTCCTGAGCCAAAATGTGTGACATCCCAGCTTAATAGGAATAATAGACTACTCATATCAACAAACTGCACCTTCTTTTCCGGGAGCTCATTAGAGAAGAACCTCAAAGTTAGGGGTGCTTGACTTGGAGCAATTTGAGGATGAGTGACTGTCTGGGAATTTGATCCTGGGTGTGCACGTGAGGATAAAGTGCACAGAAAAGAATAGTGTTAGTATGTGTGGCCAACCTCGATCCCGGGGCAACGGTCAGGAACCGGAGATGAACTGGTGGGTTTGACTGGGGTATTACAAAATGGCTCCCAGTTCGCATGGCAGACAAACATTTTCATTCATTGTTAGTGTAACAAGTAAATCCTGGTGACGTCTTGCCTTTGCTTGCTCCCCAGGGGTCTTCTTGTGGCCCGGCTGTCAGACATGCCATGAGTTAAGGCGAAGTGCTTCATAAGCATGTAGCATAGACATGATCCAATGTCACTAACTAAGACTCGTTAGAGGGATGCATTGAAGTCTTCGTCCAAACTAGGTAAGACGCAGAACTACTAAGACATTCAAGACCGTCTTTGAAGTACCAGAGTTGAACCCAAACTGTTCTACACCGTCAGGGTGATGTTCCGACAATTTCTTCCACCGTTGGGGTGTTGCCCGATGTGTACATAACTATTAGAGTTGTGCTCGAAATCTGAGGGTTGTCGGAGCTAATGCTTGATAACCCACAAGTATAGGGGATCACAACAATTTTCGAGGGTAGAGTATTCAACCCAAATTTATTGATTCGACACAAGGGAAGCCAAAGAATATTCTCAAGTATTAGTAGATGAGTTGTCAATTCAACCACACTTGAAAGACTTAATATCTGCAACAAAGTATTTAGTAGCAAAGTAGTATGGAAGTAAAGGTAACAGTGGCAAAAGTAACAGTAGCAGTTTTGTAGCAATCATAACAGTGGCAATGGAAAAGTAACTAAGCGAAGATCAATATGGGAAAAGCTCATAGGCAATGGATCAATGATGGATAATTATGTCGGATGTCGTTCATCATGCAACAGTTATAACCTAGGGTGATATAGAACTAGCTCCAATTCATCAATATAATGTAGGCATGTATTCTAAATATAGTCATACGTGCTTATGGAAAAGAACTTGCATGGCATCTTTTTTCCTACCCTCCCGTGGTAGCGGGGTCCTAATGGAAACTAAGGGATATTAAGGTCTCCTTTTAATAGAGAACCATACCAAAGCATTAGCACTTAGTGAATACATGAACTCCTAAAACTAGGGTCATCACTGGGAAGTGTCCCGACTATTGTCACTCTGGGGTTGCTGTTGGGAAACGTAGCATGCAATTTAAAAAAATTCCTATGCTCATGCAAGATCTATCTAGGAGATGCATATCAACGAGAGGGGGAGAGTGTGTCCATGTACCCTCACATACCGAAAGCGGAAGCGTTTTCTCAACGTGGTTGATGTAGTCAAATGTCTTCTCGTTCCGACCGATCGAGTACCGAACATACGACACCTCTGAGTTCTGCACACGTTCAACGCGATTACGTCCCTCGAGCTCTTGATCTAGCAGAGGTTCAAAGGAGTAGATGAGTTCCGTCAGCACGACGGCGTGGTGACAGTGATGGTGATGTGATCTGCGCAGGGCTTCGCCTAAACACTGTGAGAATATGGCTGGAGGCGTAAACTATGGAGGGGGGGCGCCGCACATGGCTTGGAGCAATTAGTGTGTGTTCTAGGTGCGCCCTCCATATATAAAGGAGGGAGAGGTGAGGAGGCCGTCCTAGGCACTCACCAAGTGGGAGGAATCCCACTTGGACTCCTAGTCCAATTAGCCCCCCCTTTCCTTTTACCGGAAGGGGAAATGGGGAAGGATAAGGAGGAGAATAAGGAAACGGGGGTGACGCCCCCTTCCCCTGTCCAATTCGGACTCCTTCCCTTGGGGGGGCACCCCTTGTGGGCTGGCTTGCCTCCCTCCTATGTCCCATATGGTGAAGGAAATATGCCCTAGAGGCAATAATAAAGTTGTTATTTATATTTCCTTATATCATGATAAATGTTTATTATTCATGCTAGAATTGTATTAATTGGAAACTTAGTAAATGTGTGGATGCATAGACAAAACATAGTGTCCCTAGTATGCCTCTACTTGACCAGCTCGTTAATCAAAGATGGTTATGTTTCCTAACCATAGACATGTGTTGTAATTTGATGAACATGATCACATCATTGGGAGAATGATGTGATGGACTATACCCATCTGTTAGCTTAGCATTATGATTGTTACAGTTTCATTGCTACTACTTTCTTCATGACTTATACATGTTCCTCAGACTATGAGATTATGCAACTTCCGAATACCGGAGGAACACCTTGTGTGCTATAAAACATCACAACGTAACTGGGTGATTATAAAGATTCTCTACAGGTGGTCTTCGAAGGTGTTTGTTGGGTTGGCATAGATCGAGATTAGGATTTGTCACTCCGTGTATCGGAGAGGTATCTCTGGGCCCTCTCGGTAATGCTCATCACCATAAACCTTGCAAGCAATGTGACTAATGAGTTAGTTGCGGGATGAATCATTATAGAACGAGTAAAGAGACTTTCCGGTAACGAGATTGAACTAGGTATGATGATACCGACGATCGAATCTCGGGCAAGTAACATACCGATGACAAAGGGAACACTGTATGTTGTTATGCGGTTTGACCGATAAAGATCTTCGTAGAATATGTAGGAGCCAATATGAGCATCCAAGTTCCACTATTGGTTATTGATTGGAGATGTGTCTCGATCATGTCTACATAGTACTCGAACCCGTAGGGTCCGCACGCTTAACGTTCGATGACAATTTGTATTATGAGTTATGTGTTTTTGATGACCAAAGTTTGTTCGGAGTCCCGGATGAGATCACGGACATGACGAGGTGTCTCAAAATGGTCGATACATAAATAATGATATATTGGAAGGTTATGTTCGAACACCGGAAAGATTTCGGAAAGGTTCGGGCTTTTTTCGGAGTACCGGGAGGTTACCGGAACCCCCCGGGGATTAATGGGCCTTCATGGGCCTTAGTGGAAGAGAGGAGGCAGCGGCCAGGTGGAGGCACGCACCCCCAGCCCAACCCAAATTGGACTAGGGGAGGGGGCGCCCCCCTTTCCTCTTTCTCCTCCACCTCTTTCCCGTTACCCCCCTCTTGGAAAAGGAAGGGGACTCCAACTAGGATTGGAATCCTAGTTGGACTCCCCCTATAGGCGCGCCCCTCCTTGGCCTTTCTCCTACTGCTCCCTCATTTATATACGGGGGAAGGGGGGCACCCCAAGACACAACAATTATTCTCTTAGCCATGTGCGGTGCCCCCCTCCACTGTTTAACACCTCGCTCATATCGTCGTAGTGCTTAGGCGAAGCCCTGCACCGACAACATCGTCAACACCGTCTTCATGCTGTTGTGCTGACGGAACTCCCTCGTCCTCAACTGGATCAAGAGCTCGAGGGACGTCATCATGCTGAACTTGTGCTGAACACAGAGGTGCCGTACGTTCAGTACTTGGATTGGTTGGATCGTGAAGACGTTTGACTACATCAGCCGCGTTACTAAATGCTCCCGCTTTCGGTCTATGAGGGTATGTGGACACACTCTCCCGTCTCATTTCTATGCATCCCCTAGATAGATCTTACATGATCGTAGGAATTGTTTTGAATTACTACGTTCCCCAACAGTGGCATCCGAGCCAGGTCCATGCGTAGATGTTATATGCACGAGTAGAACACAATGAGTTGTGGGTGATAATAGTCATACTGCTTACCACCAACGTCTTACTTTGATTCAGCAGTATTGTTGGATGAAGCGGCCCAGACCGACATTACATGACCGTGTTCATGAGACTGGTTCTACCGACATGCTTTGCACATAGGTGGCTGGCGGGTGTCTATCTCTCCAACTTTAGTTGAATCGAGTTTTACTATGGCCGGTCCTTGTTGAAGGTTAAAACAACACACTTGACAAAAAATCGTTGTGGCTTTGATGCGTAGGTAAGAACGGTTCTTGCTAGAAGCCTGTAGCAGCCACGTAAAACTTGCAACAACAAAGTAGAGGATGTCTATTTTTTTGCAGGGCTTGTTGTGATGCGATATGGTCAAGACATGATGTGATATAAATTGTCGTATGAGATTATCATGTTTTGTAATAGAGTTATCAGCAACTGGTCGGAGCCATATGGTTGTCGCTTTATTGTATGAAATGCAATCGCCATGAAATTGCTTTACATTATCACTAAGCGGTAGCGATAGTCATAGTAGAAATAATTGGCGAGACGACAACGATGCTACGATGGAGATCATGGTGTCAATCCGGTGACGAGGGAGATCATGATGATGCTTTGGTGATGGAGATCATGAGCACAAGATGATGATGGCCATATCATGTCACATATTTTGATTGCATGTGATGTTTTTCTTTTATGCATCTTATTTTGCTTAGTATGGTGGTAGCATTATAAGATGATCCCTTACTAAATTTCAAGGTATAAGTGTTCTCCTTGAGTATGCACTGTTGCTACATTTTTTCGTGTCGAGACACCACGTGATGATCAGGTGTGATAAGCTCTACGTTCACATACAAGAGGTGCAAGCCAGTTTTGCACGTGCAGAATACTCAGGTTAAACTTGACGAGCCTAGCATATGAAGATATGGCCTCGGAGCACTGAGACCGAATGGTCGAACGTGAATCATATAGTAGATATGATCAACATAGTGATGTTCACCATTGAAAACTACTCCATCTCATGTGATGATTGAACATGGTTTAGTTGATTTGGATCATGTGATCATTTAGATGACTAGAGGGATGTCTATCTAAGTGGGAGTTCTTAAGTAATATGATTAATTGAACCTTAATTTATCATGAACTTAGTCCTGATAGTTTTTGCATGTCTATGTTGTTGTAGATCAATGGCCTGTGCTACTGTTCCCTTGAATTTTAATGCGTTCCTAGAGAAAGCTAAGTTGAAAGATGATGGTAGCAATTACACAGATTGGGTCCGTAACTTGAGGATTATCATCATTGCTGCACAGAAGAATTACGTCCTGGAAGCACCGCTAGGTGCAAGGCCTGCTGCAGATACAACTGCGGATGTCGTGAACATCTGGCAGAGCAAAGCTGATGACTACTTGATAGTTCAGTGTGCCATGCTTTACGGCTTAGAATCGGGACTTCAAAGATGTTTTGAACATCATGGAGCATATGAGATGTTCCAAGAGTTGAAGTTAATATTTCAAGCAAATGCCCGAGTTGAGAGATATGAAGTCTCCAGCAAGTTCTATAGCTGCAAGATGGAGGAGAATAGTTCTGTCAGTGAACACATACTCAGAATGTCTGGGTACAATAACCACTTGACTCAGCTAGGAGTTAATCTTCCTGATGATAGTGTCATTGACAGAGTTCTTCAATCACTACCACCAAGCTATAAAGGCTTCGTGATGAACTATAATATGCAAGGGATGACGAAAATGATTCCTGAGTTCTTCGCAATGCTAAAGGTTGCGGAGGTATAAATCAAGAAGGAGCATCAAGTGTTGATGGTCAACAAGACCACTAGTTTCAAGAAAAAGGGCAAATTAAAGAAGGGGGACTTCAAGAAGAATAGTAAGCAAGTTGCTACTCCCGGGAAGAAGCCCAAGTCTGGACATAAGCCTGAAACTGAGTGCTTCTACCACAAAGGGATTGGTCACTAGAAGCGGAACTGCCCCAAGTATTTGGCAGATAAGAATGATGGCAAAGTGAAAGGTATATTTGATATACATGTTATTGATGTGTACCTTACTAATGCTCGTAGTAGTGCCTGGGTATTTGATACTGGTTCTATTGCTCATATTTGCAACTCAAAACAGGGGCTACGGATTAAACGAAGATTGGCTAAGGACGAGGTGACGATGCACATCGGAAATGGTTCCAAGGTCGATGTGATCGCCGTCGGCACGCTACCTCTACATCTACCTTCGGGATTAGTTTTAGACCTGAATAATTGTTATTTGGTGCCAGCGTTGAGAATGAACATTATATCTGGATATTGTTTAATGCGAGACGGTTATTCATTTAAATCAGAGAATAATGATTGTTCTATTTATATGAGTAATATCTTTTATGGTCATGCACCCTTGTTGAGTGGTATATTTTTATTGAATCTCGATCGTGGAGATACACATGTTCATTATATTGAGGCCAAAAGATGAAAAATTGATAATGATAGTGCAACTTATTTGTGGCACTGCCGTTTAGGTCATATTGGTGTAAAGCGCATGAAGAAACTCCATGCTGATGGGATTTTGGAATCTCTTGATTATGAATCACTTGGTGCTTTCGAACCATGCCTCATGGGCAAGATGACTAAAACTCCGTTCTCCAAAACAATGGAACGAGCTACTGACTTATTGGAAATAATACATACTGATGTATGCGGTGCAATGAGTGTTGAGGCTTGTGGTGGGTATCATTATTTTCTTACCTTCACAGATGATTTGAGCAAATATGGGTATATCTACTTAATGAAGCATAAGTTTGAAATGTTTGAAAAGTTCAAAGAATTTTAGAGTGAAGTGGAAAATCATCGTAACAAGAAAATAAAGTTTCTACGAGGTGATTGTGGAGGCGAATATTTGAGCTACGAGTTTGGTCTTCATTTGAAACAATGTGGAATAGTTTCACAACTCACGCCACCTGGAACACCACAGCGTAATGGTTTGTCCGAACATCCTAACCATACTTTATTGGATATGGTGCGATCTATGATGTCTCTTACTGATTTACGATCATCGTTTTGGGGTTATGCTTTAGATACAGCTGCATTCACTTTACGGCACTATCGAAATCCATTGAGACGACGCCTTATGGACTGTGGTTTGGCAAGAAACCAAAGTTGTCATTTCTTAAAGTTTGGGGCTGCGATGCTTATGTGAAAAAGCTTCAACCTGATAAGCTCGAACCCAAATCGGAGAAATGCGTCTTCATAGGATACCCAAAGGAAACTGTTGGGTACACCTTCTATCACAGATCCTAAGGCAAGATATTCTTTGCTAAGAAGGGATCCTTTCTAGAGAAGGAGTTTCTCTCGAAAGAAGTGAGTGGGAGGAAAGTAGAACATGATGAGGTAATTGTACCTTCTCCCAAATTGGAAAGTAGTTCATCACCGAAATCAGTTCTAGTGATTCCTACACCAATTAGTGAGGAAGCTAATGATGATGATCATGAAACTTTAGATCAAGTTACTACCGAACCTCATAGGTCTTCCAGAGTACGGTCCGCACCAGAGTGGTACGGTAATCCTGTTCTGGAAGTCATGTTACTAGACCATGATGAACCTATGATGAGCCCAGATTCTGCGAAATGGTTTGAGGCCATGAAATGTAAGATGGGATCCATGTATGAGAACAAAGTATGGACTTTGATGGATTTGCCCGATGATCGGAAAACCATAGAAAATAAATTGATCTTCAAGAAGAAGACTGATGCTGATGGTAATGTTACCATTTATAAAGCTTGACTTGTTGTGAAAGGTTTTCGACAAGTTCAAGGAGTTGACTACGATGAGACTTTCTCACCCTTAGCGATGCTTAAGTCTATCCGAATCATGTTAGCAATTGCCGCATTTTATGATTATGAAATTTGGCAGATGGATGTCAAAACTGCATTCCTTAATGGATTTCTTGAAGAAGAGTTGTATATGATGCAACCAGAAGGTTTTGTCAATCCAAAGGGTTCTAACAAAGTGTGCAAGCTCCAGCGATCCATTTATGAACTGGTGCAAGCCTCTCGGAGTTGGAATAAACACTTTGATAGTGTGATCAAAGCATATGGTTTTATACAGACTTTTGGAGAAGCCTGTATTTACAAGAAAGTGAGTGGGATCTCTGTAGCATTTCTAATATTATATGTGGATGACATAGTGTTGATTGGAAATGATATAGAATTTCTGGATAGCATAAAAGGATACTTGAATAAGAGTTTTTCAATGATAGACCTCGGTGAAGCTGCTTACATATTGGGCATCAAGATCTATAGAGATAGATAAAGACACTTAATTGGACTTTCACAAAGCACATACCTTGATAAAGTTTTGAAGAAGTTCAAAATGGATCAGTCAAATAAAGGGTTCTTGCCTGTGTTACAAGGTGTGAAGTTGAGTCAGACTCAATGCCCGAACACTGCAGAAGATAGAGAGAAAATGAAAGTCATTCCCTATGCCTCAGCCATAGGTTCTATCATGTATGCAATGCTGTGTACCAGACCTGATGTGTGCCTTGCTATAAGTATAGCAGGGAGGTACCAAAGTAATCCCGCAGTGGAGCACTGGACAACAGTCAAGAACATCGTGAAATACCTGAAAAGGACTAAGGATATGTTTCTCGTTTATGGAGGTGACAAAGAGCTTGTCGTAAATGGTTACGTCGATGCAAGCTTTGACACTGATCTGGATGACTCTAAGTCGCAAACCGGATACGTATTTATATTGAATGGTGGAGCTGTCAGTAGGTGCAGTTCCAAGCAGAGCGTCGTGGCGGGATCTACGTGTGAAGCGGAGTACATAGCTGCTTCGGAAGCAGCTAATGAAGGAGTTCATATCCGATCTAGGTGTTATACCTAGTGCATCGGGTCCAATGAAAATCTTTTGTGACAATACTGGTGCAATTGCCTTGGCAAAGGAATCCAGATTTCACAAGAGAACCAAACATATCAAGAGACGCTTCAATTCCATCCCGCATCAAGTTGCAGAGGGAGACATAGAGATTTGCAAAAGACATACGAATCTGAATGTTGCAGGACCTTTGACGAAGCCTCTTCCACGAGCAAAACATGATCAACACCATGACTCCATGGGTGTCAGAATCATTACTGTGTAATCTAGATTATTGACTCTAGTGCAAGTGGGAGACTGAAGGAAATATTGCCCTAGAGGCAATAATAAAGTTGTTATTTATAATTCCTTATATCATGATAAATGTTTATCATTCATGCTAGAATTGTATTAACCGGAAACTTAGTACATGTGTGGATACATAGACAAAACATAGTGTCCCTAGTGTGCCTCTACTTGACTAGCTCGTTAATCAAAGATGGTTATGTTTCCTAACCATAGACATGTGTTGTCATTTAGTGAACATGATCACATCATTGAGATAATGATGTGATGGACAAGACCCATCCGTTAGCTTAGCATTATGATCGTTATAGTTTCATTGCTACTACTTTCTTCATGACTTATACATGTTCCTCAGACCATGAGACTATGCAACTCCATAATACCGGAGGAACACCTTGTGTTCTATAAAACATCACAACGTAACTGGGTGATTATAAAGATGCTCTACAGGTGGTCTCCGAAGGTGTTTGTTGGGTTGGCATAGATCGAGATTAGGATTTGTCACTCCATGTATCGGAGAGGTATCTTTGGGCCCTCTCGGTAATGCTCATCACTATAAGCCTTGCAAGCAATGTGACTAATGAGTTAGTTGTGGGATGAATCATTACAGAACGACTAAAGAGACTTGCCGGTCGAGATTGAACTACGTATGATGATACCGACAATCGAATCTCATGCAAGTAACATACCGATGACAAAGCGAACAACATATGTTGTTATGCGGTTTGACCGATAAAGATCTTCGTAGAATATGTAGGAGCCAATATGAGCATCCAGGTTCCTCTATTGGTTATTGATTGGAGATGTGTCTCGATCATGTCTACATAGTTCTCGAACCCGTATTATGAGTTATATTATGAGTTATGTGTTTTTGATGAACGAAGTTTGTTCGCAGTCCCAGATGAGATCACGGACGTGACAAAGAATCTCAAAATGGTCGAGACATAAAGAATGATATATTGTAGGTTATGTTTGGACACCAGAAAGGTTTCAGAAAGGTTCGGGCATTTTTCGGAGTACCAGGAGGTTACCGGACCCCCCCGGGGGATTAATGGGCCTTCATGGCCTTAGTGGAAGAGAGGAGGCAGCGACCAGGTGGAGGCATGCGCCCCCTGGCCCAAACCGAATTGGACTAGGGGAGGGGGCGCACCCCCACTTTCCTCTTTCTCCTCCACCTGTTTCGCTTTCTCCCCCTCTTGGAAAAGGAAGGGGAGTCCAACTAGGATTCCAACTAGGATTTGGAATCCTAGTTGGACTCCCCCTATAGGCGCGCCCCTCCTTGGCCGGCCTCCTCTTCCTCCCTCCTTAATATACGAGGGCATGGGGACACCCCAAGACACAACAGTTATTCTCTTAGCCGTGTGCGATGCCCCCCTCCACAGTTTAACACCTCGGTCATATCATCATAGTGCTTAGGCGAAGCCCTACGCTGACAACATCATCAACATTGTCACCACGCCGTTGTCCAGACAGAACTCTCCCTCGTCCTCAACTGGATCAAGGGCTCGAGGGACGTCATCATGCCGAATGTGTGCTGAACATGGAGGTGTTGTAAGTTCAGTACTTGGATCGGTTGGATCGTGAAGACGTAGGACTGTTGGGGAACGTTGCAGAAAATAAAAAATTTCTATGCTGCACCAAGATTAATCTATGGAGTTCATCTAGCAAAGAGAGAGAGGAGTGCATCTACATACCCTTGTAGATCGCGAGCGGAAGCGTTCAAGAGAACGGGGTTGAGGGAGTCGTACTCGTCGTGATCCAAATCACCGATGATCCTAGTGCTGAACGGACTGCACCTCCGTGTTCAACACACGTACGTTTGGGGAAGACGTCTCCTCCTTCTAGATCCAGCAAGGGGGAAGGAGAGGTTGATGGAGATCCAGCAGCACGACGGCGTGGTGGTGGAAGCAGCGGTGATCTCAACAGGGCTTCGCCAACCTCAGCGAGACGGAGAGGTGGTACAGGGGGAGAGGGAGGCGCCAGGGACTAGGGTGCGGCTGCCCTCCCTCCCCTCCTCTTTATATAGGGGGGCTAGGGGGGTGCGTCGGCCCTGGAGATCCCATCTCCAAGGGGGGCGGCGGCCTAGGGGGGGACTTGCCCCCCAAGTCAAGTGGGGCGCCCCCCACCCCTAGGGTTTCCAACCCTAGGCGCAGGGGAGGCCCAAGGGGGGGCACCTGGTGGGCTGGTTCCCTTCCCCTTTCAGCCCATGTGGCCCTCCGGGATAGGTGGCCCCACCCGGTGGACCCCCGGGACCCTTCCGGTGGTCCCGGTACAATACCGGTGACCCCTGAAACTTTCCCGGTGGCCGAAACTGGACTTCATATATAGAATTTTTTACCTCCGGACTATTACGGAACTCCTGTGACGTCCGGGATCTCATCCGGGGCTCCGAACAACTTTCGGGTTTCTGCATACTAATATCTCTACAACCCTAGCATCACCGAACCTTAAGTGTGTAGACCCTACGGGTTCGGGAATCATGCAGACATGACCGAGACAGCTCTCCGGTCAATAACCAACAGCGGGATCTGGATACCCATGTTGGCTCCCACATATTCCTCGATGATCTCATTGGATGAACCACGATGTCGAGGGTTCCAGTAATCCCGTATACAATTCCCTTTGTCAATCGGTACGTTACTTGCCCGAGATTCGATCGTCGGTATCCCAATACCTCATTCAATCTCGTTACCGGCAAGTCACTTTACTCGTACCGTAATGCATGATCCCGTGACCAAACATTTGGTCACTTTGAGCTCATTATGATGATGCATTACCGAGTGGGCCCAGAGATACCTCTCCGTCATACGGAGTGACAAATCCCAGTCTCGATCCATGTCAACCCAACAGATACTTTCGGGGATACCTGTAGTATACCTTTATATTCACCTAGTTACGTTGTGACGTTTGGTACACCCAAAGCACTCCTACGGTATCCGGGAGTTACACGATCTCATGGTCTAAGGAAATGATACTTGACATTGGAGAAGCTCTAGCAAACGAACTACACGATCTTGTGCTATGCTTAGGATTGGGTCTTGTCCATCACATCATTCTCCTAATGATGTGATCCTGTTATTAACGACATCCAATGTCCATAGTCAGGAAACCATGACTATCTGTTGATCAACGAGCTAGTCAACTAGACGCTTACTAGGGACATGTTGTGGTCTATTCATTCACACATGTATTACGATTTCTGGATAACACAATTATAGCATGAATAATAGACAATTATCATGAACAAGGAAATACAATAATATTCATTTTATTATTGCTTCTAGAGCATATTTCCAACAGTCTCCCACTTGCACTAGAGTCAATAATCTAGTTACATTGTGATGAATCGAACACCCATAGAGTTCTGGTGTTGATCTTATTTTGCTCGCGGAAGAGGTTTAGTCAACGGATCTGTGACATTCAGATCCGTATGCACTTTGCAAATATCTATGTCTCCATTTTGAACATTTTGACGAATGGAGTTGAAGCGACGCTTGATGTGCCTGGTCTTCTTGTGAAACCTGGGCTCCTTGGCAAGGGCAATAGCTCCAGTGTTGTCACAAAAGAGGGTGATTGGCCCCGACGCATTGGGTATGACTCCTAGGTCGGTGATGAACTCCTTCATCCAGATTGCTTCATGCGCTGCCTCTGAGGCTGCCATGTACTCCGCTTCACATGTAGATCCCGCCACGACGCTCTGCTTGCAACTGCACCAGCTTACTGCCCCTCCATTCAAAATATACACGTATCCGGTTTGTGACTTAGAGTCATCCAGATCTGTGTCGAAGCTAGCGTCGACGTAACCCTTTACGATGAGCCCTTTACGACGAGCCCTTCGTCACCTCCATAAACGAGAAACATATCCTTAGTCCTTTTCAGGTACTTCAGGATATTCTTGACCGCTGTCTAGTGTTCCATGCCGGGATTACTTTGGTACCTTCCTACCAAACTTATGGCAAGGTTTACATCAGGTCTGGTACACAGCATGGCATACATGATAGACCCTATGGCTGAGGCATAGGGGACGACACTCATCTTTTCTCTATCTTCTGCCGTGGTCGGACATTGAGCCGAGCTCAATTTCACACCTTGCAACACAGGCAAGAACCCCTTCTTGGACTGATCCATATTGAACTTCTTCAATATCTTATCAAGGTATGTCCTTTGTGAAAGACCTATGAGGCGTCTCGATCTATCTCTATAGATCTTGATACCTAATATGTAAGCAGCTTCTCCAAGGTCCTTCATTGAAAAACACTTATTCAAGTAGGCCTTAATGCTGTCCAAAAGTTCTATATCATTTCCCATCAAAAGTATGTCATCCACATATAATATGAGAAATGCTACAGAGCTCCCACTCACTTTCTTGTAAACGCAGGCTTCTCCATAAGTCTGCATAAACCCAAACGCTTTGATCATCTCATCAAAGCGAATGTTCCAACCCCGAGATGCTTGCACCAGCCCATAAATGGATCGCTGGAGCTTGCATACCTTGTTAGAATTCTCATGATCGACAAAACCTTCCGGCTGCATCATATATAGTTCTTCCTTAAGATAGCCGTTAAGGAATGACATTTTGACGTCCATTTGCCATATCTCATAATCATAGTATGCGGCAATTGCTAACATGATTCAGACGGACTTCAGCTTTGCTACGGGAGAGAAAGTCTCATCATAGTCAACCCCTTGAATTTGCCGATAACCCTTAGTGACAAGTCGAGCTTTATAGATGGTGACATTACCATCCGCGTCCGTCTTCTTCTTAAAGATCCATTTATTTTCTATCACTCGCCGATCATCGGGCAAGTCTGTCAAAGTCCATACTTTGTTTTCATACATGGATCCTATCTCGGATTGCATGGCTTCAAGCCATTTGTTGGAATCTGGGCCCGCCATCGCTTCTTCATAGTTCGAAGGTTCACCGTTGTCTAACAACATGATTTCCAGTACAGGGTTGCCATACCACTCTGGTGTGGAATGTGTCCTTGTGGACCTACGAAGTTCAGTAGCAACTTGATCTGAAGTACCTTGATCATCATCATTAATTTCCTCTCCAGTCGGTGTAGGCACCACAGGAACATCTTCCTGAGCTGCACTACTTTTCGGTTCAAGAGGAAGTACTTCATCGAGTTCTACTTTCCTCCCACTTACTTATTTCGAGAGAAACTCTTTCTCTAGAAAGGACCCGTTCTTGGCAACAAAGATCTTGCATTCGAATCTAAGGTAGAAGGTATACCCAATGGTTTCCTTTGGGTATCCTATGAAGACGCATTTTTCCGACTTGGGTTCGAGCTTTTCAGGTTGAAGTTTCTTGACATAAGTATCGCATCCCCAAACTTTTAGAAACGACAGCTTAGGTTTCTTCCCAAACCATAATTCATACGGTGTCATCTCAACGGATTTAGACGGTGCCCTATTTAAAGTGAATGTAGCTGTCTCTAGAGCGTATCACCAAAATGATAGCGGTAAATCAGTGAGTGACATCATAGATCGCACCATATCCAATAGAGTGCGATTACGACATTCGGACACACCGTTACGCTGAGGTGTTCCAGGCGGCATGAGTTGTGAAACAATTCAACATTTCCTTAAGTGCGTACCAAATTCATGACTTAAATATTCTCCTCCACGATCTGATCGTAAGAACTTTATTTTTCGGTCACGTTGATTCTCTACCTCATTCTGAAATTCCGTGAACTTTTCAAAGGTCTCAGACTTGTGTTTCATCAAGTAGACATACCCATATCTACTTAAGTCATCAGTGAGAGTGAGAACATAATGATAGCCTCCGCGAGCCTCAACGCTCATTGGACCGCACACATCAGTATGTATGATTTCCAATAAGTTGGTTGCTCGCTCCATTGTTCCGGAGAACGGAGTCTTGGTCATTTTGCCCATGAGGCAGGGTTCGCATGTGTCAAATGATTCATAATCGAGAGATTCTAAAAGTCCATCAGCATGGAGCTTCTTCATGCGCTTGACACCAATGTGACCAAGGCGACATTGCCACAAGTATGTGGGACTATCGTTATCAACCTTACATGTTTTGGTATTCACACTATGAATATGTGTAACATCACGTTCGAGATTCATTAAGAATAAACCATTGACCAGCGGGGCATGACCATAAAACATATCTCTCATATAAATAGAACAACCATTATTCTCAGATTTAAATGAGTAGCCATCTCGTATTAAACGAGATCCAGATACAATGTTCATGCTCAAAGCTGGCACTAAATAACAATTATTGAGGTTTAAAACTAATCCCATAGGCAAATGTAGAGGTAGCGTGCCGACGGCGATCACATCGACCTTGGAACCATTCCCAATGCGCATCGTCACCTTGTCCTTTGCCAGTCTCCGCTTATTCCGCAGCTTCTGCTTTGAGTTATAAATATGAGCAACCGCACCGGTATCAAATACCCAGGAGCTACTACAAGTACTGGTAAGGTACACATCAATTACATGTATATCACATATACCTTTAGTGTTGCCGGCCTTCTTGTCCGCTAAGTATTTGGGGCAGTTCCGCTTCCAGTGTCCCTTTCCCTTGCAATAAAAGCACTCAGTCTCAGGTTTGGGTCCATTCTTTGGCTTCTTCCCGACAACTGGTTTACCGGGCGCGGCAACTCCCTTGCCGTCCTTCTTGAAGTTCTTCTTGCCCTTGCCTTTCTTGAAACTAGTGGTTTTATTGACCATCAACACTTGATGCTCCTTTTTGATTTCTACCTCCGCTGATTTCAGCATTGAAAATACTTCAGGAATAGTTTTCACCATCCCCTGCATATTGTAGTTCATCACAAAGCTCTTATAGCTAGGTGGGAGCGACTGAAGGATTCTATCAATGACCGCCTCGTCCGGGAGGTTAATGTCCAGCTGGGACAAGCGGTTGTGCAACCCAGACATTTTGAGTATGTGCTCACTGACAGAACTATTTTCCTCCATCTTACAACTGTAGAACTTGTCGGAGACTTCATATCTCTCGACCCGGGCATGAGCTTGGAAGACCATTTTCAGCTCCTCGAACATCTCATATGCTCCGTGTTGCTCAAAACGCTTTTGGAGCCCCGGTTCTAAGCTGTAAAGCATGCCGCACTGAACGAGGGAGTAATCATCAGCACGTGACTGCCAAGCGTTCATAACGTCTTGGTTCTCTGGGATGGGTGCTTCACCTAGCGGTCCTTCTAGGACATATGCTTTCTTGGCAGCTATGAGGATGATCCTCGGGTTCCGGACCCAGTCCGAATAGTTGCTGCCATCATCTATCAGCTTGGTTTTCTCTAGGAACGCGTTGAAGTTGAGGTTGACATGAGCGTTGGCCATTTGATCTACAAGACATTTTCGCAAAGGTTTTTAGACTAAGTTCATGATAATTAAGTTCATCTAATCAAATTATTTAATGAACTCCCACTCAGATTAGACATCCCTCTAGTCATCTAAGTGATACATGATCCGAGTCAACTAGGCTGTGTCCGATCATCACGTGAGAAGGACTAGTCATCATCGGTGAACATCTCGATGTTGATCGTATCTTCCATACGACTCATGTTTGACCTTTCGGTCTCTTGTGTTCCGAGGCCATGTCTGTACATGCTAGGCTCGTCAAGTTAACCTAAGTGTTTTGCATGTGTAAATCTGTCTTACACCCGTTGTATGTGGACGTTGGAATCTATCACACCCGATCATCACATGGTGCACAATTAGGGGGGAACACTTTCTTGAAATTATTATGAGGGATCATCTTATTTACTACCGTCGTTCTAAGCAAATAAGATGCAAAAACATGATAAACATCACATGCAATCAAATAGTGACATGATATGGCCAATATCATATAGCTCCTTTGATCTCCATCTTCGAGGCGCCATGATCATCTTCGTCACTGGCATGACAGGATGATCTCCATCATCATGATGTTCATCATCGTGTCTCCATGAAGTTGCTCGCCAACTATTACTTCTACTACTATGGCTAACGGTTTAGCAATAAAGTAAAGTAATTACATGGCGTTTGAACATTGACACGCAGGTCATAAAATAATTAAGACAACTCCTATGGCTCCTGCTGGTTGTCATACTCATCGACATGCAAGTCGTGATTCCTATTACAAGAACATGATCTCATACATCACATATATATCATTCATCACAACTTTTGGCCATATCACATCACAAGGCATATGCTGCAAAAACAAGTTAGACGTCCTCTAATTGTTGTTGCATGTTTTTACGTGGCTGCAATAGGGTTCTAGCAAGAACGTTTCTTACCTACGTGAAAGGCACAACGTGATATGCCAATTTCTTTTTACCCTTCATAAGGACCCTTTTCATCGAATCCGATCCGACTAAAGTGGGAGAGACAGACACCCGCTAGCCACCTTATGCAACTAGTGCATGTCAGTCGGTGGAACCTGTCTCACGTAAGCGTACGTGTAAGGTCGGTCCAGGCCGCTTCATCCCATGATGCCTCCGAAACAAGATAAGACTAGTAGTGGCAAGAAAATTGACAACATCTACGCCCACAACAAATTTGTGTTCTACTCGTGCAAAGAAACTACGCATAGACCTAGCTCATGATGCCACTGTTGGGGAATGTTGCATAAAATAAAAAATTTCTACGCTTCACCAAGATCAATCTATGGAGTTCATCTAGCAACGAGAGAGAGGAGTGCATCTACATACCCTTGTAGATCGCGAGCGGAAGCGTTCAAGAGAACGGGGTTGAGGGAGTCATACTCGACGTGATCCAAATCACCGATGATCCTAGTGCTGAACGGACAGCACCTCCGCGTTCAACACACGTACGGTTGGGGACGATGTCTCCTCCTTCTTGATCCAGCAAGGGGGAAGGAGAGGTTGATGGAGATCCAGCAGCACGATGGCGTGGTGGTGGAAGCAGCGGTGATCTCGGCAGGGCTTCACCAAGCTCAGCGAGATGGAGAGGTGGTATGGGGGGAGAGGGAGGCGTCAGGGACTAGGGTGCGGCTGACCTCCCCCCCCTCTTTATATGGGGGGCCTAGGGGGGTGCGCCGGCCCTGGTGATCCCATCTCCAAGGGGGGCAGCGGCCTAGGGGGGGGGGACTTGCCCCCCAAGTCAAGTGGGGCGTCCCCCACCCCTAGGGTTTCCAACCCTAGGCGCAGGGGAGGCCCAAGGGGGCGCACCAGCCCACCAGGGGCTGGTTCCCTTCCCCTTTCAGTCCACGTGGCCCTCCGGGATAGGTGGCCCCACCCGGTGGACCCCCGGGACCCTTCCGGTGGTCCCGGTACAATACCGGTGACCCCCGAAACTTTCCCGGTGGCCGAAGCTGGACTTCCTATATAAAATTCTTTACCTCCGGACCATTCCGGAACTCCTAGTGACGTCCGGGATCTCATCCGGGATTCCGAACAACTTTCGGGTTTCCGCATACTAATATCTCTACAACCCTAGCGTCACCCAACCTTAAGTGTGTAGACCCTATGGGTTCGGGAATCATGCAGACATGACCGAGACAGCTCTCCGGTCAATAACCAACAGCGGGATCTGGATACCCATGTTGGCTCCCACATATTCCTCGATGATCTCATCGGATGAACCACGATGTCGAGGGTTCCAGTAATCCCGTATACAATTCCCTTTGTCAATCGGTACGTTACTTGCCCGAGATTCGATCATCAGTATCCCAATACCTCGTTCAATCTCGTTACCGACAAGTCACTTTACTCGTACCGTAATGCATGATCCCGTGACCAAACATTTGGTCACTTTGAGCTCATTATGATGATGCATTACCGAGTGGGCCCAGAGATACCTCTCCGTCATACGGAGTGACAAATCCCAGTCTCGATCCGTGTCAACCCAACAGATACTTTCGGGGATACCTGTAGTATACCTTTATATTCACCTAGTTACGTTGTGACGTTTGGTACACCCAAAGCACTCCTACGGTATCCGGGAGTTACACGATCTCATGGTCTAAGGAAATGATACTTGACATTGGAGAAGCTCTAGCAAACGAACTACACGATCTTGTGCTATGCTTAGGATTGGGTCTTGTCCATCACATCATTCTCCTAATGATGTGATCCTGTTATTAACGACATCCAATGTCCATAGTCAGGAAACCATGACTATCTGTTGATCAACGAGCTAGTCAACTAGAGGCTTACTATGGATATGTTGTGGTCTATTCATTCACACATGTATTACGATTTCTGGATAACACAATTATAGCATGAATAATAGACAATTATCATGAACAAGGAAATACAATAATAATCATTTTATTATTTCCTCTAGGGCATATTTCCAACAAGGACTACATCAACCGTGTTACTAAACGCTTCCGCTTTCGGTCTACGAGGGTACGTGGACACACTCTCCCGTCTTGTTGCTATGCACCTCCTAGATAGATATTGCATGATAGTAGGAATTTCTTTGAATTACTACGTACCCCAACATATGGCCCATATCTTCCCCCGGGGGGTCCCGGTAACCCCTCCGGTACTCTGGTATGTACCCGATACACTCCGGAACCCTTCCGGTGTCCGAATACTACCTTCCAATATATCAATCTTTACCTCTCGACCATTTCGAGACTCCTAGTCATGTTTGTGATATCATCAGGGACTCCAAACAACCTTCGGTCACCAAAACACATAACTCATATAATACATATCATCATCGAACGTTAAGCGTGCAGACCCTACAGGTTCGAGAACTATATAGACATGACCGAGACACCTCTCTGGTCAATAACCAATAGCGGAACCTGGATGCTCTTATTGGTTCCCACATATTCTATGAAGATATTTATCGGTCGAACTGCAATGTCAACATACGTTATTCCCTTTGTCATAGGTATGTTACTTGCCCGAGTTTTGATTGTCGGTATCTTCAAACCTAGTTCAATCTCGTTATCGACAAGTCTCTTTACTCGTTCCGTAATGCGTCATCCCGCAACTAACTCATTAGTCACATTGCTTGCAAGGCTTCATGTGATGTGAATTACCAAGAGGGCCCAGAGATACCTCTCCGATAATCAGAGTGACAAATCCTAATCTCGATTTATGCCAACCCAACAAACACCTTCGAAGATACCTGTAGAGCATCTTTATAATCACCCAGTTATATTGTAACGTTTGATAGCACACAAGGCATTCCTCCGGTGTCCGGGAGTTGCATAATCTCATAGTCGGAGGAATACATATTTGACATGAAGAAATCAGTAGCAATAAAACTGAATGATCATTATGCTAAGCTAACGGATGGGTCTTGTCCATCACATCATTATGCTAATGATATGATCCCGTTCATCAAATGACAACACATTTCTATGGCTAGGAAACTTAACTATCTTTGATTAACGAGCTAGTCAAGTAGATGCATACTGGGGACACGATGTTTTTTTCTATGTATCCACACATGTATCAAGTTTTCGGTTAATACAATTATATCATGAATAATAGACATTTGTCATGGTATAAGGAAATATAAAATAACAACTTTATTATTGCCTCTAGGGCATATTTCCTTCAGTCTCCCACTTGCACTAGAGTCAATAGTCTAGTTCACATTGCCATGTGATTTAACACCAATATTTCACATCTGTATGTGATTAACACCCATAGTTCACATCGCCATGTGAATAACAACAAAAGGGTTTACTACAGGCAATAATCTAGTTCACATCACTATGTGATTAACACCCAAAGAGTACTACGGTGTGATCATGTTTTGCTTGTGAGAGAAGTTTAGTCACTGGGTCTACCATATTCAGAGCCGTATGTATTTTGCAAATTTTCTATGTCTACAATGCTCTGCATGGAGCTACTCTAGCTAATTGCTCCCACTTTCAATATGTATCCAGATTGAGACTTAGAGTCATCCGGATCGGTGTAAAAGCTTGCATCGACGTAACTCTTTATGACGAACTCTTTATCACCTCCATAATAGAGAAATATTTCCTTAGTCCTCTTAGGTAACTAAGGATAACTTTGAACACTGTCTAGTGATCCACTCCTGAATCACTATCGTACCCCCTTGCCAATCTCATCATAAGGTACACAATAGGTCTAGTATATAGCATACTTTATAGAACCTATGGCTGAGGCATAGGGAATGACTTTCATTCTCTTTCTATTTTTTGTTGTGGTCGGATTTTGAGTCTTACTCAACTTTAGTCCTTGCAACACAGGCAAGAACTCCTTTGACTGTTCCATATTGAACTAATTCAAAATCTTTTCAAGGTATGTACACATTGAAAAATCTTATCAGGCGTCTTGATCTATCTCTATAGATCTTTATGCCCAATATATAAGCAGCTTCACCGAGGTCTTTCATTGAAAAACTTTTATTCAAGTATCTTTTATGCTATTTAGAAATTCTACATCATTTCCAATCAACAATATGTCATCCACAGATAATATTACAAATGCTATAGAGCTCCCACTCACTTTCTTGTAAATACAGGCTTCTCCAAAAGTCTGTATAAAATCATATGCTTTGATCACCTCATCAAAGTGTATATTCCAACTCTGAGATGTTTGCACCTGTCCATAAATGGATCTCTGGAGCTTGAACACTTTGTTAGCACCTTTAGGATCAACAAAACCTTCTGGTTGCATCATATACAACTCTCCTTAGAAATATCCATTTAAGGGATGCAGTTTTGACATCCATTTGCCAGATTTCATAAAATATGGCAATTGCTAACATGATTCGGACGGACTTAAGCATCGCTACGGTTGAGAAAATCTCATTGTAGTCAACACCTTGAACTTGTCAAAAACCTTTTTGTGACTAGTCGAGCTTTGTAGATAGTAACACTACCATCAGCGTCCATCTTCCTCTTGAAAATCCATTTATTCTCAATGGCTTGCCGATCATTGGGCAAGTCCACCAAAGTCCACACATTGTTCTCATACATGGATCCTATCTCAGATTTCATGGCCTCAAGCCATCTGTCGAAATCTGGGCTCATCATAGCTTCTACATAGTTCATAGGTTCGTCATGGTCAAGTAACATGACTTCCAGAACAGGATTACCGTACCACTCTGGTGCGGATCGTGCTCTAGTTGACCTACGATGTTCTGTAGCAACTTGATCTGAAGTTTCATGATCATTATCATTAGCTTACTCTCCAGTTGGTGTAGGCATCACGGGAACGGATTTCTTGGATGAGCTACTTTTCAAATTGAGAGAAGGTACAATTACCTCATCAAGTTCTACTTTCCTCCCACTCACTTCTTTTGAGAGAAACTCCTTCTCTAGAAAGGTTCCATTCTTAGCAAGAAAGATCTTGCCTTCGGATCTGTGGTAGAAGGTGTACCCAATTGTTTCCTTAGGGTATCCTATGAATACACTCTTCTACGATTTGGGTTCGAGCTTATCAGGCTGAAGCCTTTTGACATCGCATCTGCAAACTTTAAGAAACGACAACTTAGGTTTGTTGCCAAACAATAGTTCATACGGTGTCATCTCAACGGATTTTGACGGTGCCCTATTTAACATGAATGCAGCTGTCTCTAATGCATAATCCCAAAACAATAGTGGTAAATAGGTAAGAGACATCATAGATTGCACCATATCTTATAAAGTACGGTTACAACGTTCGGACACACCATTATGCTGTGGTGTTCCAGGTGGCATGAGTTGTGAAATTATTCCACATTGTTTTAAATGAAGGCCAAACTCATAACTCAAATATTCTCCTCCATGATCAGATCGTAGAAACTTTATTTTCTTGTTACGATGATTCTCCACTTCACTCTGAAATTCTTTGAACTTTTCGAATGTTTCATACTTGTGTTTCATTAAGTAGATATACCCATATCTACTCAAATCATCTATGAAGGTCAGAAAATAATGATACCCGCCATGAGCCTCAACACATTGGACCGCATACATCGGTATGTATTATTTACAATATGTCATTGGCTCGTTCCATTGTTCCGGAGAACGGAGTTTTAGTCATCTTGCCCATGAGGCACGGTTCGCAAGTATCAAATGATTCATAATCAAGTGATTCCAAAAGTCCATCTGCATGGATTTCTTCAAGCGCTTTACACCGATATGACCTAAATGGCAGTGTCAAAATTGTGTTGCACTATTATTATCAACTTTGCATCTTGTGGCATCAATATTATGAATATGTTTATCACTACGATCGAGATTCAATAAACCATTAACATTGGGTGTATGACCATAGAAGGTTTTATTCATGTAAACATAATAACAATTATTCTCTGTCTTCAATGAATAACCGTATTGCAATAAACATGACCTAGTCATATTCATGCTCAACGCAAACACGAAATAACATTTATTTAGGTTCAACATTAATCCCGAAAGTATGGGGAGTGTGCAATGATGATCATATCAATCTTGGAACCACTTCCAACACATATCGTCACTTCACCCTCAACTAGTCTCTGTTTATTCTGCAACTCCTGTTTCGAGTTACTAATCTTAGCAACCAAATAGGTATCAAATACCAAGGGGCTACTACGAGCACGAGTAAGGTTCACATCTATAAAATGTATATCAAATATACCTTTGTTCACTTTGCCATCCTTCTTATCCGCCAAATACTTGGGGCAGTTCTGCTTCCAGTGACAAGTCCCTTTGCAGTAGAAGCACTCAGTTTCAAGCTTGGGTCCAACTTTGGGTTTCTTCCCGGGAGTGACAACTTGCTTGCCATTCTACTTGAAGTTCCCTTTCTATCCCTTTGCCCTTTTCTTGAAACTAGTGGTCTTGTTTAATCATCAACACTTGATGCTTTTTCTTGATTTCTAACTTCATCATTTCAGCACCATGAAGAGCTCGGGAATCGCTTTCGTCATCCCTTGCATATTATGTTTCATCACGAAGTTCCAGTAACTTGGTGATGGTGACTAGAGAACTCTGCCAATCACTATCTTATCTAGAAGATTAACTCCCACTTGATTCAAGTGATTGCAGTACCCAAACATTCTGAGCACATGCTCACTAGCTGAGCTATTCTCCTCCATCTTTTAGGCGAAGTACTTGTCAGAGGTCTCATACCTCTCGACACGGGCATGAGTCCGAAATACCAATGTCAGCACTTGGAACATCTCATATGCTCCGTGGCATTCAAAACATTTTTGAAGTCCCAGTTCTAAGCCGTAAAGCATGGTGCACTAAACTATCAAGTAGTCATCATATTGAGCTAGCCAAACATTCTCCTGCAATAAGTCTGTCACCTAGCGGTGCATCAAAGCCATAATTCTTCTGTGCAGCAATGAGGATAAACCTCAGACGATGGACCCAGTCTGCATCATTGCTACTACCATCTTTCAACTTAGTTTTCTCTAGGAACATATCAAAAAACATAGGGGAGCTACAATGCGAGCTATTGATCTACACCATAATTTCCAAATACTATCAGGACTAAGTTCATGATAATAAAGTTCAATTAATCATATTACTTAAGAACTCCCACTTAGATTGACATCCCTCAAGTCATCTAAATGATACGTGGTCCAAATCAACTAAACCATGTCCGATCATCACGTGAGATGGAGTAGTCATCAATGGCGAACATCTCTATGTTGATCATATCTACTATATGACTCACGTTCAACCTTTCGGTCTCCAGTGTTCCGAGGCCATGTGTGTACATGCTAGGCTCATCAAGTTTAGCCCGAGTATTCCGCATGTGCAAAATTGGCTTGCACCCGTTGTATTTGAACGTAGAGCTTATCGATCATCATGTGGTATCTCAACACGAAGAACTTTCACAACGTTCATACTCGGGGAGAACACTTATACCTTGAAATTTAGTTAAGGGATCATCTTATAATGCTACCGTTGTACTAAGCAAAATAAGATGCATAAAGATAAAAATCACATGCAATCAAAATATATGACATCATATGGCCATCATCATCTTGTGCTTTTGATCTCCATCACCAAAGCAACGTCATGATCTCCATCTTCACCGGCTTGACACGTTGATCTCCATCGTGGCGTCGTGGTCGTCTCGCCAACTGTTGCTTCTACGACTATCGCTACCGCTTTGTGATAAAGTAAAGCAATTACATGGCATTTGCATTTCATACAATAAAGCAACCACCATAAGGCTCCTGCCAGTTGCCGATAACTTTTATAAAACATGATCATCTCATACAACAACGTATATCACATCATGGCTTGACCATATCACATCACAACATGCCCTGCAAAAACAAGTTAGACGTCCTCTACTTTGTTGTTGCAAGTCTTACGTGGCTGCTATGGGCTTCTAGAAAGAACCGTACTTACCTACGACACGAAAACCACAATGGTGATTTATCAAGTTTGCTGTTTTAACCTTCACAAGGACCTGCCGCATTCAAATTTTATTCAACTAAAGTTGGAGAAACAGACACCCGCCAGCCACCTTTATGCAAAACTAGTTGCATGTCTGTCAGTGGAACCGGTCTCGTGAACATGGTCATGTAAGGTTGTTCCGGGCCGCTTCATCCAACAATACCGCCGAACCAAAATAAGACATTGGTGGTAAGCAGTATGACGATCACCGCCCACAACTCTTTGTGTTCTACTCGTGCATATCATCTACGCATAGACCTGGCTTGAATGCCACCATTGGGAAACGTAGCATGCAATTTCAAAAAGTTTCCTATGCTCATGCAAGATCTATCTAGGAGATGCATAGCAACAAGAGGGGGAGATTGTGTCCACATACCCTCGTAGACCGAAAGCGGAAGCGTTCGCTCAATGCGGTTGATGTAGTCGAACGTCTTGTCATTCCGACCGATCGAGTACCGAACGTATGACACCTGCGAGTTCTGCACACGTTCAACACGATGACGTCCCTCGAGCTCTTGATCCAGTAGAGGGTCAAAGGAGTAGATGAGTTCCGTCAGCACGACGGTGTGGTGACGGTGATGGTGATGTGATCCGCATAGGGCTTCAGCTAAGCACCATGAGAATATGACCGGAGGCATAAACTATGGAGGGGGGCGCCGCACACGGCTTGGAGCAATTGGTGTGTGTTCTAGGCCCCCCATATATAAATGAGGGAGAGGGGAGGAGGCCGTCCTAGGTGTGCCCCAAGTGGGAGGAATCCCACTTGGACTCCTAGTCCAATTCGCCCCCCCTTTCCTTTTAACGGAAGGGGAAATGGGGACGGAAAGGGAGGAGGAGAAGGAAAGGGGGATGCCGCCCCCTTCCCCTGTCCAATTCGGACTCCTTCTCTGGGGGGGGGGGATGCCACCCCTTGTGGGCTGGCTTGCCTCCCTCCTATGGCTCATATGGCCCATATCTTCCTCCGGGGGATTCCGGTAACCCCTCCGGTACTCCGGTATGTACCCGATACACTCCGGAACCCTTCCGGTGTCCGAATACTACCTTCCAATATATCAATCTTTACCTCTTGACCATTTAGAAACTCCTCGTCATGTTCGTGATCTCTTCTGGGACTCCGAACAACCTTCGGTCACCAAAACACATAACTCATATAATACATATCGTCATCAAACGTTAAGCGTGCAGACCCTACGGGTTCGAGAACTATGCAGACATGACCGAGACACCTCTCTCATCAATAACCAATAGCGGAACCTGGATCCTCATATTGGTTCCCACATATTCTACGAAGATCTTTATTGGTCGAACCACATTGTCAACATACGTTATTCCCTTTATCATAGGTATGTTACTTGCCCGAGATTCGATCGTCGGAATCTTCATACCTAGTTCAATCTCACTACTGCCAAGTCTCTTTACTCGTGTCGTAATGCATCATCCCGCAACTAACTCATTAGTCACATTGCTTGCAAGGCATCATGTCATGTGCATTACCGAGGGGCCCCAGAGATACCTCTCCGATACTCGGAGTGAGAAATCATAATCTCGATCTACCCAACAAACACGTTCGAAGATACCTGTAGAGCATCTTTATAATCACCCAATTACGTTGTGATGTTTGATAGCACATAAGGCATTCCTCCGGTGGCCGGGAGTTGCATAATCTCATAGCCGGAGGAATATATATTTGACATGAAGAAAGTAGTAGTAATAAAACTGAAGGATCATTATGCTAAGCTAACGGATGGGTCTTGTACATCACATCATTCTCCTAATGATGTGATCCCGTTCATCAAATGACAACATCTATCGCTAGGAAACTTTTCAATCTTTGATTAACGAGCTAGTCAAATAGAGGCATACTAGGGACACAGTGTTTTTTTCTATGTATCCACACATGTATCAAGTTTCCGGTAAATACAATTCTAGCATGAATAATAGACATTTACCATGATATAAGGAAATATAAAATAACAACTTTATTATCGCCTCTAGGGCATATTTCCTTTAGTTGCCGGATCATAACACGTACTAGGTGACTATAACTTGCAAGATAGGATCAAGAACTCACATATATTCATGAAAACATAATAGGTTCAGATCTGAAATCATGGCACTCGGGCCCTAGTGACAAGCATTAAGCATAGCAACATCAACCTCAGAACATAGTGGATACGAGGGATCAAACCCTAACAAAACTAACTCGATTACATGATAAATCTCAACCAACCCATCACCGTCCAGCAAGCCTACGATGAAATTACTCACGCACGGCGGTGAGCATCATGAAATTGGTGATGGAGGATGGTTGATGATGACGTCGGCGTCGATTTCCCCTCTCCGGAGCCCCGACCGGACTCCAGATCTGCCCTCCCAATGAAGAACAGGAGGCGGCGGCGGCTCCATATCATAAAACACAATGAATCCTTCTCTCAGATTTTTTCTCCCCGAACGTGATTATAAGAAGTTGGAGTCGAGGTCGGTGGAGGTCCAAGGGACCCACAAGGCAGGGGGCGCGCCCTCGACCCTCGTGGACAGCTGGTGGGTCCCCCTTGGTTGATTCTTTCGCCAATATTTTTTATTAATTCCAAAAATATTCTCCGTGAAGTTTCAGGTCATTCGGATAACTTTTATGTCTGCACAAAAGTAACGCCATGGCAATTTTGCTGAAATAGCGTCAGTCTGGGTTAGTTCCATTAAAATCATGCAAATTAGAGTCCAAAACAAGGGCAAAAGAGTTTGGAAAAGTAGATACGATGGAGACGTATCACCTTCCCCAAGCTTATCCCATTGCTTGCCCTCAAGCAATTCAGTTGACAAAATGAAAGTGATACAGAAAAACTTTTACAAACTCTGTTTGATCTTGTTGTTGCAAATATGTATAGCCAACATTCAGGTTTTCAGCAAATATCATGAACTAACCATATTCACAATAACATTTAGGTCTCACTTTTACTCATATCAATGGCATAATCAACTAGCGAGCAATAATAATAAATCTCGGATGACAACGCTTTTCCAAAACAATCATGATATGATATAACAAGATGGTATCTCGCTAGCCCTTTCTAAGACCGCAAAACATAAATGCAGAGCACCCTTGAAGATCAATGACTAACTAGACATTGTAATTCGTGGTAAAAGAGATCCAGTCACAGTCATGCTCAATATCAATTAATAACAACGCATACAAATGATAGTGATGCTCTCTAACTGGTGCCTTTTATAAAAGGATGATGACTCAACAATAAAAGTAAATAGATAGGCCCTTCGCAGAGGGAAGCAGGGATTTGCAGAGGTGCTAGAGCTCGAGTTTTTGAAACAGAGATAAATATAATTTTGAGCGGTATGCTTTCATTGTCAACATAACAACCAAGAGATCTTGGTATCTTCCATACTAGATACATTATAGGCGGTTCCCAAACAGAATGGTCAAGTTTTTACTCCCCCTCCACCAATAACCACATTCCACGGCTGGTCCGAAACGACGGGTACTGTCCAACTAACAACAATCCTAGGGGAGTTTTGTTTGAAGTTATATTTTGATTTGATTTGAGCATGGAATTGAGCATCCCAATTACCAGCCATTTTCTCATGAATGACGAGCAGAGTCCACTCATCGTGAGAATAACCCACCTAGCATGGAAGATACTGACAATCCCCCAGTCACTACATGAGCAATTCGGGCATACAAAATAGATTATCATTTGAAGGTTTAGATTTTGGCACATGCAAATTTACTTGGAATCGAAGGTAAATACCGCATATAGGTAGGTATGGTGGACTCATATGGAACAACTTTGTGTTTATGGAAGTGGATGCACAAGCAATATTCCCGCTTAATACAAGTGAAGGCTAGCAAGAGATTGAGGAGCGACCAACTAGAGAGCGACAACATTCATAAACATGCATTGAGATTAACCAACAATGAGTGCAAGCATGAGTAGAATATAAATCACCATGAACATAAATATCGTGGAGGCTATGTTGATTTTGTTTCAACTACATGCGTGAACATGTGCCAACTCAAGCCACTCAAATGATTCAAAGGAGGATACCATCCTATCATACTACATCACAACCATTTTAAAAGCATGTTGGCACGCAAGGTAAACCATTATAAACTCCTCGCTAATTAAGCATGGCATGAGTAACTATAATCTCTAATTGTCATTGCAAACATGTTTCATCCATAATAAACTGAATCAAGAACAACGAACTAATCATATTTACAAAAACAAGATAGGTCGAGTCCATACCAGCTTTTGCTCATCTCAATCATTTCATCAAATATCGTCATTATTGCCTTTCAATTGCACGGCCGAACGGTGTGAATAATAATAATAGTGCACGTGCATTGGACTAAGCTGGAATCTGCAAACATTTATTGAAATGAGAAGACAAGTTAATATGGGCTCTTTGTTAGATCAACAATAATGCATATGAGAGCCACTCAACATTTTCATGTCGGTCTTCTCCTCTTGACCCCCAAGGAAAAGAAAAACAATTTCAAAGAAACACACTGAAATATTTTTGGAGTTTTTATTTTTCTGAAGAAAGAAGAACAAGAACGAGAAAAACTATTTACACGGGAAAGCTCTCAACAAGCAAAAGAAGAACGAGAAATATTTTTGATTTTTATTTTAATAGCACTACTACATAAACATGGAAAGGAAACTAAATAGAAGCTACAACTATTTTTTTTGGTTTTTCTCAAAGTTTTTCAAACACACAAGAAGAAAGCGGGAAAAAGAAAATAAACTAGCATGGATAATATAATGAATAAGTATGAATACCAACAACTGGAATGAATGAGTGAACAAGAATGTTATGTCGGTGAGAAATATGTACTCCCCCAAGCTTAGGCTTTAGGCCTAAGTTGGTCTAGGACCATGGCTGGCCCAACCGATATCCAAAGTTATAGTTGGGGTTGTACTAGGATGCGACAGCTACTGCTTGAAGGGCGGCAGCATGGAGGCGAGTAGCCTCCACCTCTCTCTCATACTCGTTTGCCTCCTCTCTAGTTATAAAATATCTCCGCTTTACCTAAAAGTTAAAGAAGGCAGGAGCAGGAAGGGTAATATGGACAACATGCTGTCTGCCAAAGATTAGTCTGTACAGGAGGGACTGCTCGTTCCTTACAAGAAACTGGTAGCATACCAAAGCAATATAATCAAGAAAAGCAGGTGGTAATTCAATGTCATTCCCCATTATGGGTACTCCAAAATAGTTAGCTAAGTGGGTGGCATAAATCCCACCAAAAAGACCTCCATCCTTAGCATTGAGATGTAACCTCCTCGCAATAATAGCCCCCAAGTTATATCGTTTATCACCCAACACAACACACTTGAGGATACTAAGATCTGGAACACAAAGGTGGCTACGATCATGCTTACCATTAATGCTTCTACCTATAAAGAGGGAAAAATAATGTATAGCAGGAAAATGAATGCTCCCCATGGTAGCTTGTGTAATATTTCTAGTCTTATGGGGTTCACTAATGATGCCTCCCTGGGGAATTTTGCATGCTTCAGTAAAATCTTCTAGGTCCATGGTATATGATTTATCATAAAGATCAAACAAAATGGTATGCGTAATGCGCTGAGATGTAAACTTAAACCTTCGCACAAATGAATCGATGAGGTGATAGTATTGCTTGCACTTATCTGAAACGAAGTCCTCAAGATCAGCATTTTGTATGTACGCATCAAATTCCTCCTTGAAACCTGCATGAACCATGAATTGATCTAACGGCCATTCGCAAGGCCGTACTCGAGCTTCCCTTGGTGGTTCGAGGTCCGGCTCACGTATAGCGAGCCTTGGGGATTTCTTGCTTGAGGAACCACCTTGGTATATCTTCCTAAACATTTTTCTTCCTATGGTTTTTTTTGAAGTTTTTAGCGACTCAAAATAAAAGTGAACCAAACTCAACAAGATTGATATCAACTACTCCCACAAGTGCCTAGAGGCTATATCATGCATCAAAACTACTTTGGACCATATAAATTCGACATGCAAGCTCAAGAACAGGGTCACCTAAGTAGAAAAATTTGCAATAAATAAAGCACTAGAATAAAAACTAATTGGACCATTGGAGGAGTCACATACCGAAGAACAATCCCCCAAAACAGTTTTGCAAATGGAGCTTTGCACAAGGAGATCGAAAATGGCAGCAAGATGAGTAAGATCACGAGTTCGAGCTATGGGATGATTTTTTCTAGAGGAATGCAAAGTGGATGGGTGCTGGAATAAGTGAGGGGGACCCACGAGGTAGGGAGGCGCGCCCAGGGGGTAGGGTGCACCCTCCACCCTTGTGGTCCACTGGTGTAGCCCCCTCGTGCATTCTTAGTGCCAAAAATTCTAAAATATTCTATAAAAAATCATACTAAATTTTCAGGGAATTTGGAGAACTTTTATTTTCAGGATATTTTTTATTGCACGGATAATTCAGAAAACATACATATATTACTATTTTTGCTTTATTTATTCTAAATAATAGAAAGTAAAAAGTAGGTACATAAGGTTGTGCTTTCTAAATTCATCCATCTCATGCTCATCAAAAGGAATCCGTTAACAAGGTTGATCAAGTTTTATTAACAAACTTCTTTCAAATAACATGAAACTGGGGAATTTTCGAATTACACTAGGTTACCTCAACGGGGATATGCATGCCCCCAACAATAAGAATATCATATTTATTTTTGACAGTAGGGAGAAGGAATTCAAAACCTCCAATAGTAATAGTTGATTTTTTTCCAATTACTATGAACTTGAGGTTGTTTCTTCAGAAAGTGTATCGTATGCTCATTACCATTAACATGAAAAGTGACATTGCCTTTGTTGCAGTCAATAACAACCCCTGCAGTATTCAAAAAGGGTCTACCAAGGATGATCGACATATTGTCATCCTCGGGAATATTAAGAATAACAAAGTATGTTAAGATAATAACGTTTGCAACCACAATAGGCAAATCCTCACAAATACTGATGGGTATAGCAATTGATTTATCAGCCATTTGCAAAGAGATTTCAGTAGGTGTCAACTTGTTTATATCAAGTCTACGATATAAGAAGAAAGGCATAACACTAACACCGGCTCCCAGATCACATAAAGAAGTTTTAACATAGTTTCTTTTATGGAGCATGGTATAGTTGGTATTCCTGGATCTCCAATTTTCTTTGGTATTCCACCCTTAAAAGTATAATTAGCAAGCATGGTGGAAATTTCAGCTTCCGGTATCTTTCTTTTATTTGTAACAATATCTTTCATATACTTGGCATAAGGAGACGTTTTCAACATATTAGTTAGACGCATACGCAAAAATATAGGTCTAATCATTTCATAAAAGCACTCAAAATCCTCACCATCCTTTTTCTTGGATGGCTTAGGAGGAAAGGGCATGGGTTTCCGAACCCATGGTTCTCTTTCTTTACCATGCTTCCTAGCAACAAAGTCTCTCTTATCATAACATTGATTCTTTGATTGTGGGTAATCAAGATCAATAGTAGGTTCAATCTCTACATCATTATCATTGCTAGGTTGAGCATCAACAGGAACATCATAATTAACATTATCACTAGGTTCATGTTCATCATCAGATTGTGTCTCCACATCAGAAATTGAAATATCATTTGGAATCTCAGGTGTGTCTATAACAGGTTCACTAGAAGCATGCAAAGTCCTATCAGTTTTCTTTCTCTTTTTATTAGATGGACTAGGTGCATTAGTATTAATTCTCTGAGAATCTTGCTCAACTCTCTTAGGATGGCCCTCAGGATACAAAGGATCCTGAGTCATTTTACCACCTCTAGTCATAACCCTAACAACATTATCATTTTTCTTACTATTCAACTCATTGAGCAAATCAACCTGTGCCTTAAGTACTTGTTCTACTTGAGTTCTAACCATGGAAGCATGCTTACTAATAAGCTTAAGATCATTAACAGTTCTACTCATATAATCACCCAAGTAGTCAAGCATGTGAGCATTACGTTTCAATTGTCTACTAACATAAGCATTGAAGTTTTCTTGTTTAACAATAAAATTATAAAACTCATCCAAGCATTGACTAGCAGACTTATTATGAGGAATATCACCTTCATCAAATCTATAGAGAGAGTTCACCTCTACCACTACAAAAAGACACATCAGTGACATTTTGGGCCGACCGGATTTTTTTCTGTCATACTTATGACACTTCTATGACGATAATTGTGACAAAACTTGGTATCATCATAGATGTGGTGGGATCCTACTTCTATGACAAAAAATCATGACAAAACATGGGCTTTTCGTCCTGGGCGGGCCGGACACGCAACTGCATGACATTCTTTGGGCCGTGCATGACGGAAAAAACCATGGTAGAAGCGAGGGCGCGGAAAATATCGGGGAGTTCCCGGTTGTAGTGGGTGGTCGGGGGCCGAGCGATGCGCGTTTCTCTCGTATACATACGCGCGTTGGTTCGAGGCATTGGGATCTAACTGAACCCGAGCGAGGCATTCGCCTACTGAACCCGAGTGATTGCACTGCAGGCTACACGTTACTGAACCCGATCGATCGAGCGATTCCTTCGCTACTGCTGCTAACTGAAGCCGATCGAACCTGCTGCCTCCTTCCCTTGATGAACTGTGAGCGTTGTTGGGGGGTTGGATGAACAGTTCCCGGTGGGGGGTTGGATGAACAGGACCGCGTGGTGTTGCCGCTTGATGAACAGGACCCCGATCAATCGAGCCGGTTAGGCGTGGATGAACAGGACCCCGCGGAGGGCTGGATGAACAGGACCCCGTGGAGGGAAGGTTGAACAGTAGCCGGTGGAGGGCTGGTTTAACAGTAGCCGGTGGAGGGCTGGATGAACAGTAGCCCGTGGAGGGTGGTTGAACAGGAGCCCGTGGAGAGGGCTGGTTGAACAATTGCCGGTGGAGTAGTGCACAGTGGAGGCTCGATGAACAAGAGCCCGTGGATGAACAGTCACAGGTGGAGGCTGAAGGAGGTCGACAATGGATGAATAGTAGCCCGTGGTGGCTGGAGGAGGTCCGCGGTGGAGTTGAACATTATCCCGTGGAGTCCCGTTTTGTGGTACGCCACACCCCTCCCGATGAACAGGACCCCCATTTCGACCGTAGTGCTCCAACACAAGTCCGTTTCCTTTGTTTGCGGTACGCCACACCCCTCCCGATCAACAGGACCCTGTTTTGACCGTAGGAGGTCCAACAGAAGTCTGTTTCCTCTGTTTTGCGGTACCCCAGACCACTCCTGATAAATAGGATCCCGTTTCGACCGTGGCCGGTCAAACACAAGGCCGTTTCCTCCGTTCTGCGGTACACCAGTCCTCATTTCCGTTGGCTGTTCCGTCCAAGCCCTCCCGATGAACACGTCGACACATTCCGTTCCGACCCAGCTGGTTGGCTCCCCATGAACATGACGACGACGCAGTTTCTCCATTCCAACCCAGCCATGTACACGAGCCTGGTTGTACGTATGCGCGAGTAGGCGTTCAAGATCCCACTCGTATGTACGTACGTGGCCGTATTTACTTTCTTGCACCCTGGCCGATGTACGTATGTGTAAATGCTACGTGCGTGCCTCTACTACGACACTTGCGCGCCTCTACATCGACCAGTATATACGTACACGTTCGCGACCAGAATGACAATGCTACGTACGCGTCGACCAGGTGGGTCCTGACTGTCAAGCACTTCCTTGCGTGCGAAGATGTAGCTAGTGGGTCTCAACAGTCAGGGGGGTGAATCATTTTTTTGCCCGTAATATGGACGCACTTCCTTGCATGCGAACATGTAGATGGTGGCTCCAGGAAGTCAGGGGAGAAACGTTTTTTCGCGAAATACGGTGGCCCGTTCAATGGGTCCCTGCGGTCAGGTGGAGGAATAATTATTTTGCGCTTAATAAGGAGGGACTTCCTTGCGGTTGCCGTGGACCCAGCTGTCAGCCTCTCCACGTACAATACTCTTCCGATGGAAGCCGTTCCTTGACCATGTTGACCATGCTGCGCCGAGAGCACCAGGGCGGTGGACGATGGCGAGGCCTAGGAAGGGGACGACGCGGAGCCTGGGAAGACGCGACAGTGGATGAACACGCGGAGAGGAGTATGAGGGTTCACTGGTTCGGCTATGGTATGAGGCTGTCATCACTGCAGAATAACAGGGGGTGTGGGTGAGTAGAGGTATGGCCTGGCCAGCGGTGGGAGTAGTAGGGGGAGGTGAGGCCCCCGCGGCATCACAGCCGGCCACGGGAGGCAGGAGCACGTGATACGACCGGCGCTGGCTTGGGCGGGTGTAGCAAGAAGGCTAGAGGTTGAAGAAGCACTACGGCCATTGGATGGACATCGTACGGTCACTGGAGCTAGAATCGTTCATATTGACTAAGTTGACAAAGCCCTCCGTCTCCATCAACTTAGTAGGCCCACAAGTCAGCCTCCCACTATGGTGGGTCCCAGCTAGCAGGGGGTATTCATTTTTTTATGCGTAATAAGGAGGCACTTCCTTGCGTGCGAAGATATAGCTGGTGGGTCCGACCTGTCAGCGGGGGGAATGTTTTTTTGCGAAATACAGAGGCCCTTCTGGTGGGTCCCAACTCTCAGGTGGAGGAATCATTATTTTGAGCGTAATAAGGAGGCATTTCCTTGCGTGCGGCCGTGGACCCAGTTGTCAGCCTCTCCACGCACAGTCTACTTATGATGGATATCATTCGTTGACCATGTTGACCACTCCGTGCTGAGCGCATCCAAGGTGGTGGATAACGGCGAGGCCCCGGACAACAACAAGCCGGAGATGGGAAGCCAGAGAGTAGAGTCGCAGATGGAGAGGTGTACGAGGGTTAACTATTTCTGGTGCGGTGTGGTTCGACAGTCGGTGGAGAAGAACATGAGGTGTGGAGGGGTGGAGGGATGGCCTAGCCAACGGAGGGGTTGCCCTTCACAGTGAAGCGTTCTAAGCAGCAGGAGGCGGGAGCAGGTGGTCCCGGAGGCGCTGGAGGAAGAAGATGAGAGACTGAAGATAGATGCCGGTCGTTGGATGTAAATCCAACGGCTAACAATGTCAGAATCATTTGTTCACTAAGTTGACAATGACTTGCGTTGGCTTTGACCTATTGGCCCACATTTCAGCCTCCAAAAATGTGGCACGTATTCAACACATTTTTTCAGAATTTATAGTCTTTTTTTGCGGGGTAGAATTTACAGTCAATTTGATCTCTTTTTTTAGAATTGCAGTCCATTAGCTGGTTTGGGTGAACAAATAATGTAGCGTCCATGCAGCCCATTTAATTTTTTCCCAAAAAATTACAGGCCATTTGCACTTTCTCGAAATACACGATTTTGCTGGGCTGATTCTAATTATAATGTTGGGTTGGGCGCAGCAATGTCATCAAGAAATAAACATGGGCTGAGCATTTTGTTATAAATATATTTAAATAATAACTGATTTATCATTACATTGGTCCTTGAATCTTACCAAGCTTTTGTACACAATCAGCAGGATTTTCGTTGCCAAAAAAATCTAGGATTTTATTGTTAAGAAATTATTTTTATAAGTTAATAAGATGTGGGATATTGTTTTCTTACATATGTAAGTATCTGTTAAATATATGATGACAATAACAATAATATATAATGACATATAAAATAATTTAAATATATATAATATATTTAGAAGGGAAACATAAGTTGGACCAGGCGTTCTTATTCTTATATAGAAAAATAGAACAGACCTCTGCGTTTTCTTCAAAAAAATACATAAATTGGCTGCTGATGTTTGAGGAAAAATAAAACCTCGGATTGGAGGTCCATAGGCCGGTCGGTACATGACGACCCTCAAGAAAATACAAACCGACATGTCGTGGGCTGCGCATGTTAAAAAAGAAAGCCTAGACGGGGCAGCCTAAAACTCAGTTGATACTTGCTGCCCCAGTGATAATAAATGATACCTGCCAGCTCCCCGGCTTTGTTGTGAATTTATCTCCTATAGTAACTACGTTGAAGTACCTAAAAAATGTAACTATGTTGACAAACCCGTGGGCCCCAACGTCAGTATAGCATTACGATGAAGTATTTTTTCGATAAGGCACTTGCTTGCGTACGGCCATAGGTCTGGTGGGTCCCGACTGTCCGCCTCTCCATGTACAGTCCTCTCCAGATTCCTCTCGTTTGTTCAGCATGTTCACAATGGCAGACAGCGGCGCCGTGGCGAGCACACAAAGGCGCAGGAGGAGATCCGACCATCTGAGGAAGTGCCTTCTTTGTAATGAAAGTATTGAACTAGCCTAGTGGCCAAGTGATACTACCCGACACCTATTCCGCCCGGGTTCGATTGCACCTGATGCAGGGAAAATATCTCCGAATTTTTTGCCTATGCCATTATTGACATGTGGGTCCCCATTGTCATCTACGCACACCACGTCCAATACTTGCCAAAACTTCGTCCCTCATTTTCTCTGTTTTTCGCACACTCGACATTGTGTGGGCATTTTGAAAATAGCATATCTTTTTGACTGTGCATCATATGAAGATGTGCTATGCATGAATGTTGATCAGCATGATGTTAACTGGCTGGTAGTTCCATTTTCCACCATGAATAAAACTTACAACATGATGTAAACCCTGTTTGAAAAGGCCGTGTTAATATAAATGCTTTGCCTCTGAAAGTTGCAGTTTCTTATCTAAAACTGAACTTGCAGTTTCTTATCTGAAACTGAAACTTGCAGTTTCTTCTCTGAGAATCACATTGTATGCACTTTTATACTCCTATGAAACTACATTTTTTAAGTGCTAAAAATAGATCTCTAGAATTCATAAGATACTTCATATCCTCAATACTGCAAATCTGAAATTCAAAAGACATTCATATATAAAAGTACTCTCAAAATACACAACACAAAACACAATTCACAACCTGCAAATACTGACAACCCTAAACTCCGCCTGACAATTCACAACCTGCCCGACTATTGCTCTGGGGGGCAGTCCCCTCCTATTCCTTAGCGGTAGACAGCTACCCCATGAGACGATGTGAACAGCGAGGGAGAGGATGGCGGGGAAGCGTTGTTGGGCCAACTGCTTTTCTCCTCTTGCAGTTGGGTTCGGTCGACGAAGACTCCACCGGCTCGCTCTGGCGCGACACCCTCACAAACGGCACCCTGTAGATGCTTAATCCTTCAATCTCTGGTGGATGCTCCATCTGGGATCGATACTCCCACCACCACTACCTCACGATCAGATTCGGTGAATTTGTTTGCTCCATGGCCCAGAGGAGCAGCTCTATGTACTCCCGCGCGACTCCCTTCGAGAGTATCGCCACCTTATCACTCTGTTGTAGATATTTAGCCATGGATGTCGCCGTCGCCTCTAGTTGGTCCTCGTTGTCAAACCAAGACTGTATCTCCAACATCCTAGCTAGCTTCACAGAGTCACTGTCTGCGATCCTCACATATCGGTTGTACTCCTCCATCGATCTACTTCTCCACAACACATTCACTCACCGACGGTGGTTTTTGAATGGAAGAGGAGAGGAGCAGCGCTGGTTTTGAATTAGAACGAAAGAGGAGCGACACTGGTTTTGGATTGGAACAGGAGAGGAGGGGCGGTGGTTTTGAAATGGAAGAGGAGAGGAGCGGCGCTGGATTTAGATTGGAACAGGAGAGGAGCAGCGGTGGTTTTAGAGGAGAAGAGCGGAAGAGCAGCGCTGGTCTTGGAAGTATTTTATTGTTTTGCGTATTTTGGGTCAAAGTTTGACCACGTACTGTATTTGACAAGCAAAATATGAATGCATGTCACCAAAAATTGTATCGTTTGGTTTGTATCTGAATGTACTTTCAAATTATATTATTTTTGCAATGTATAACATATATTTTATTTGTGAAAATAATGGTCAATTATGACCTAGAATCAAAGGGAGACTAGTTAATGTGGGGTCGCTTTCTTAATTGAATGGTAAATTGATTTTGACTTTGATCCAGTCACAGCGTGTCATCCCTCTCATCCAATCCTAAATCACTGCCGCACGCTCCTCTCCCTCTTATTCATTGCAAAACCACCTCCTCTCCTCTCCATCATCTCCATTCCAGAACCACCGTCTCGCCTCTCCCTCTTCTCCATTGCAAAACCACTTCCTCTCCTCTCCATCATCTCCATTCGAAAACCACTGTCTCGCCTCTCCCTCTTCTCTATTGAAAGACCACCATCTCTCCTCCCATCTTCCAAAGCTAGCACCGGACCACTCAGAAGTACATCTATGGAGAGGATGCATCAGTGAGTCAGGTAGATTGCCGGCAGCGACCAGGCAAAGTTAGCCAGGTTAAAGGAGATCCTTACTTGGTTTGACAATGAGTGGGAGATTTCAAGGACAGTGAGGTCCATGTGGCAATGTATGAGAAAGAGCGAGATGGCGGCGATGAGAGCGGCGATGTACTCCTCGGCGGCAGTCACGCCGCAGTCCTTCGAGTTCATCGAGTATCTCCTCTAGGCGATGGAGCAGACAGATTCGCCCGAGGCAAAAGTCAGGCGAGAGGATAACAAATCGATCGAGTATGGTGTGCCGTTCGTGAGGGTGCAGAGCCAGCCAGAGCCACATGAGTATTCGTTCTCCCACCGCAAGAGGAGGCCGGATGGCGCGACAACGCTTCCCCACCGTTCTCCACGGTTTCCTCGACACTCGCCTCGTTTCAACGGTGTGGTAGGGTTTAAGTTAAGTGTTGTACTAACCTAATCTTCCATCTGCTCATGCTTACAATCAGTGTGACAGCTAATGAAAATCATGCTTACAATTAGTCTCCGAGTACTACGCCAATCACCCTAAAATAGCTTTGGATCTTTGGGTCAAATTTATGACACTGTGTACAAATAAAGAAAAATAGATTGGCGCTTCTTTCAGAAAAGAGTACTCCCCAGAAAACTGCCAATATAAGCTACTAGTATTTGGTTAGAGGATTTGCTGCCGAGAAAGATCCGTCCATAGAGAGCGCCACACATCCCACTGGTGGTGGTGGAGGCCAATGCATGCATCGAGCATGGTTGGTGTCGGTAATTTTTACTTGGCACACCTCACACTCTGCATATATGCTGGTTCCATCCATACATTTGTGCAATGCAGTTGAATAACCCTGTTTGCATAGATAATGAAAAAGCATGATTACATTATAGTGGCACTAGTTGACGAAACATACACTAATAAATAGAAGAAAATATTGTGATAGTATCATAGTATGCCATGTTGCGAGGGCGAGATGGGCCCTACAACGCCTCATACAGTACGCCTCATACTGGAAATCGACCCAAGTCTCCCCGAAACACCTTTTGCCAGTGATGAACATCAGTGTACAGTGATAGTACAAGGAGGGGCCTTGAGACATTCCAATCTCTATTTTTGTGCAGATCACCTAAAATTAAGCACCCCAGTTTGTAGAAACGCTTAAACATTAACAATGGGACTAGTTTATGAAACATACACTAACAAAGAGAAGCACTTTCTTTATCTACATTGGAAATGAAATGATAGAGAGGACACTCGCTCTATTTTAACTATATTATTACTTCATTTTATCAGTGACACTAGGGTCGAGCAGGTGGCAAACAAGGTGTATCGTGCGACGCAAGGATGGAGGCCGGGGGTGCTTGACTGGAATGCTGGGCTGGCTCTTTCAGTCCCTATCTCCCCCCTAATGTTTCTGTGGTAGCATTTGGGTTGTAACCCAAACTTGGTTGAGCTGGTGCTGCGTCCCCCTACCTGCCTAGCTTATGTGGCAAACTTGTCTCCTGCTATGACTCTGTCCGTTCTAGTAGTAGTTGCATAACTGCCCATTTACACTGACATGTTGTCGGATAATGGTTCTCTATGGTTGGGTTTCTTTAATGAAATCGGAGGAAACCCCCTCTTTCGATATATAAAAAAATTAGTGGCACTAGCGGTTCCAAAACATTGCCTCAAATTAATAGTGCCACTAGATTAAGGTGAAAAATAATAACATTACTACTTTATCATGGCGGTGCCAAAACAGTAGCACAAGAGCAGGCTCAACATGCATGATCTTTGGCAAACGGTCAGGCCACGAAGGAACATACCTCGTGATGGGAACCATATCTGCAGTCAACGCCATCATAGAAGGGATGACACCAGTCGCCAACATGAATGATTCAATTCATTGGACCTTTTGGTGCAATTCACCTAAAACGAAGCAATGTCCCATGAGCTAGCAGCTTCTTTTTTTTTAAGAAAAGGGCTCCAACCCCGGTTCCATTTCCATCAGAAAACGAAACACACAGAGCTTCTTCTTCATTAGTTGCAATAAAATTGAGCAACATCAAGGTTGGTTGTGAAGCTCCTGGAATGTTCAACTATAATTTGGATATCATTTGTGCAGTTCAACTAAGATCAAGCTTGAAATTTATATCTCTGTTTGCACAAAAAAGGTGGAAAGGAGGGTGACTAACAAGTGATGAAACATGCATCAAATGAAAAGAAGCATGTTCCTTATCTAAATGGCAATCCTATAAGCACAGTAGCAATTTCTAAAGCAGCAGCATTGTTAGATATTAGTGTGGGCATTAGGATTAACTATGACAATCGTTAATGCGACATTACTTTAATGGTGCCATTGCTTCATTTTACTAGCAACATTACATTAACAGCTGCTACAGAGTCGGTATTTGGGAATGGGAGAGTAGGCGGACTAGGACAGCTGCATTTCTAACAAAAAGAAGCAACTTATCTTAATGGGAAATTTAGTATGTCATGATAAAAAGTGCCATTGATTCATATTACTTGAGGCATTACATTGAAAACAACATTGGTCGATCCTATCTACTAGGGGGACTGAGAACTAGTAAAAGATACAAATGCAGTGACATCAGGAGCTCGGGAAGTAGAGCAAGGCCGGTTTCGAAGGAAGTTATACCTGAGGGTCGTCGGGATGTCACTAGGTGGGCGGCCGGAGGCCAGATCTGCCCACACTACGACAGCAAGGAAGAAGGGGTCAGAGGCCCTCCCTAGCTAGCGGTGCTTGGGAGAGAACGGCAAGGCACGCTGATCGAGACATGCCGACAGTGGGTAAGAGCCGTCATCGAGGACGACCACGTGAACATTGCACCTTCTCACCTTCCCCGACGGAGAGGATCTGGCTGGATCTGTGACAAGCGGTGAGTAGAGAGAGAGAGAGTGTGTGGCCACCGCTGTCGTGTTTAGGTCTGGAGAGGACGAGATAGTGTGAAGAGAGCAACACTAGCAAGCAAGCCCGAAGGCTCCTGCCTATATGGTGTAGTACTAGTTTTCTTTTGTCTAATGGAGCTGGTTTGACCTCGTCAATGACTGTCGAGAACTCTTCATGCACGTGCCCCAGAGGCGCAGTTGTCGTCATTTGTATCAGAAGCACCGGATTATAACATATAACACGAAAAAATGCCACATGACAAGAAATCATAACCTCACTGCCCAACGGAGACAACATGAATCCCGACGGACAAACTATATGAGGATCAAAGCTCAAATTAAAGATAAACTCGTACAAAAGGGGTCAATCGATAGATGTCCTAATTAACATAGCCAGCTTGACCAAGATGGTAGCCGAGTAGGCTTCGTGCATGTGCCCCCAATGACTAGCCCCTTGGAGGAACTCAGTTGTCGCTGTTTAATCCTCGCAGTGATTTGAAGCACATGACACCTAATTTTGCGAGATTACAATAAACCTTTTTTAGATTTCTCACTAGAACTACAACCCTGTACAACACAACCTGCACAATATGTAGACGATAGCCAATCCAGGCGTGTCTGCTGGAGTCTGGTCACATGCATGGATGAACTGATCTTCCGTGTCTTGCAGGGATCGTCCAAGCACCAACGTATGTACAACACTTCTCCAGTAGTACTATCGCTCGTCTCTCTCTTCTATTAACTCACCCGACTTATGGGGTCGGGGAGTGTTCCTATGGTCGGTTCTCAATTGCGGTCCCACATGTGTGTGCCAACGCAATATGACGCGCGTTCCATTCATAGAGCGGTGTGCCAGACCGACTGACCGTCTGGGGTGCGACGCAAATGTGGCGGGTGTGTTGTATACTCCGTACATGTGTACCGCCGTTTTCTTGAGGCTTTGCTCCATGGCGCAATCCATGGATACCAAATTAGTATACTGTACTATTTGAAAGTCGAGGATAGGGCTTTTCCTGCGCGGTAGGCGGGGCAGTTCCGCCTAGTCGGTTTGGCAGAGACGCGAGAAGATGAGGGAGTAGGCTGCTGCAAATGTAGGGCCGTGTGATTTGACAGTGAGTTACTGCTGGACAGGTGGGGCCCCGTGCTTTGACTTACCATTATCATTTTAACTGCAGCGCTATGACCCGCGTGAGTCTCCCAATTCCTTACCACCTCCATACAGGTTCCTCTCCCAATGCTCCACCATGTAGAGGCTGGCTTTTGCATGAGAGCCCACTCCTCCACTTTTTCCTTGCCTCTTTCCTCCACATATGCAAAAATGCCATATAAAGTGGGCTTATAGCCCACTATTGTAGTACTTACTTGCTCCTACAGGTGCTAAGCTTGCCACATAGGCATAAAGTCTGAGGTGGCAAGTTAATTGAGAAGAGAGAGACTAGTTTGGTGACCCAAGGAAGAAATGGTGCTAAGCGCGTGTACCTAGGTAAAAAGGCAATTTTGAGTCTATAGCTAATTAAATGAAGCAAACCTAGCAACAAAAAACTAAGCATCTATGCATTGGGGACTTGATTGCCAAGCCATTTAATACCCTTAGCACCTCAGCTAAGCACCATTTCAGTGGAAGAGGTCACTCCTTGGCAAATGCAATAAATACTACGAAGAAAGAGATAGAGAGAAGTAAAAAATACTCTTATAGCCATCCTTATAGCTAACCTTATTGTAGTATGAGTGACTAAGTGATGACTATGGCCCTGTTTGGTTCATAAGTCCTAGGACTTTTTCTAGTCCCAACTAAAAAGCCCCTAGTCCCTAAAAAGTCCCTCCCTGTTTGTTTCCAGGGACTAAAAAGTCCCTAATCCCTCCCTAGAGGTTATTAAATGACCATGTTACCCCTAGTATACAGAAAAATAACAACCAAACAATACCATGGGGCGGCGGGCAATGGGTGCATGGAGGGGCATTGTTGGATAAGTCCCAAAAAGTCCCAAAAAAGACTCTCCTTGAGAGTCTTCTTAATTTAGTCCCAAAAAGCAACTTTTAGTCCCTAGTAGTCCCTCCTGTTTGGTTAAAAAGTCTCAAAGAGGGACTTTTCCTAGTACCTACACCAAAAAGTCCCTAGAAACAAACACCCCCTATGTATGGCATTCCAACATCAGATAGCCTAATGCACCGTGTTAAATCTCCAAGGGCGCGACCGCGCGAGCGAGGCGACGGTCGTGGTAGGCGCGACCATGATACGGGCTGCTGGAAGCCGTTGGATCTGAGATCGAATGGTCACATGCTAAGTTGCTTAAAATTTGTAGAATAACCCTCCAGGATAGGATATTCACCCGTAGGTCTAGAATAACGCCATGCAACCGTTTGATCTCAGATCCAAGGGCTCTCGGAAGCCCGTATAATGGGATAATGGAAAGCTTCGTATGACCTATAATTTTCCCGACGCTTGACATGACATCGAAAGCCATTTAATTGGGCATCGAGTAGACATGACATCTAATTGGGCCCCCATAGTACCGTGCATGAATCCATTTATCCACCAGGCAAGCCACTACCCTGCGTTCGCATGCCTCACTCAGCATTTTTACAATCGAAAAACCACTGGCAGGTCGCTCCTACTCGTCCCCGGACGTCCTTTAACATTACGGCAATTCACTCCTAGTCGTCCCATCCTTTCACATTACGGCAGTTCCACTAATCCTAACCCTCCTCCCAAATCCATGGTGTCCCAAATCTCCATGATCAACGGTGAGTACAAGGTTAGAACCATCACCGGCGATGAGTTCGACGTCATCTACACCCGTTCTTCCACGACAGTGAAAGGATGCCTTGCTTGCTTCAGACGCATGTTCGAAAACTCAATTGATGAGTGGGTCACTAGGCTAGATGTTGAGTACACCACAACCCTAGACAAAGAGAAGAACCTAAAGGAGGAAGAGAAGATGATGCCCGCCGTGATCCAGGTCTGCGTGCATGACTTATGTTTGGTCTACCACATATACCATGTCGACGTTGAGTGCGAGGAATTTAAGAACTTCCTCAAGGAAGGCCTAGTCAAATTCGTTACTGTAGACTTTACGAACGACAAAATAGTCTTGGGTCGGATAGGCCTCGTTGTAGGCAACCCCTTCGACCTCCAGAAGAATGGGCTGCTGCCCTCCCATGATCAACCTTCAACGCTGACCCTGGCAGGAGCCATGGTTCATCCTTCGTACGGTAAACTAAAGAAACCTCCGCACACGTTTCATCGTCATGCATGGCAGTGGAATGTACTAGATATAGACCACATCCAGTACGCTGCAATGGATGGCTACCTTTGTTTTAGTATCTACAAGGGTTGGATGAAGAGCAAGAGCCAAGTGTGCAGTTCAAGCAAAGAAGTATCGGCCAAGAAGAAGAGGGAAAAGAACGAAGTACAGGACGTGGGCGAGGACTCCGAGTAAGGTGGCAGTGTCGTTGCTCATGGTGGTTCTAATGCAGTGTCTACCAGATTAGTTGCTTAGTTTAATTTCATGTGTGCTTAGTTTTATTTGAGGGGTGTGTTGTGCTGATCCCCCAGCAGAACTATGTTATGTTTCTTCTCGTTATATTTCTTACATTCCATCTTTTAGTTGGTATAGTACTACCACTCGTTTCTTCACATTATATACGTACAATATATATGGCTAACATCATATAGCTAGCAGTTTAGTTGTCAAAGAATTTTAGGGTGCTTAGTTTTGTCAAAGAATTTTAGGGTGCTTAGTTTTATTTGAGGGGTGTATTGTGCTGGACACCATTATTGTCACTCAAATCTCTTTTGCCATGTTATAATGTCATAAATACTGATGTACCAACATGCCAGCTCTCCCTCTACCTCACTACGGTAAAATCAAGTGTGGGGCCTACTTGATCCCAACAACATTCTTATTTTCCTGTAAAATTATTCGCTTGGTTACTCCTGACAAGGGGGCCACACTTATCATTGTGAGAATCGGCTTATTTTGTCATGTAACATATTCAACGGGTTTGACGTGAAAATAACAATGTCTAATGGCATTTTTGAGCAAACATCTAACTTAACGATGGCATTTTTGAGATATGTAATTGCATTTTTGAGCAGGCATCTCACGGATCGATGGCATTTTTGAGTAGTTGTAACTTATAATGGCAAAGCTGAGTAGTGATACACAACTAGTGGCATAAATAATAAGAACCCAAGAATTAAATAGGTATGCTGATTTCTTTAATAGAATTTAGCACCCCATTTAAGCACGTACTAGCTTTTTTTAATAGTATTATATGCATAATTTGGCGACGAGCGCTCTCTATATGTACCACCTTTTTTTTAATTTCATCTTGTTAGTTTTGCTCCATGGCGCAATCCATCGATACTACTACTTTACAAAAGTATACATTTTTAAAAGGCTAGAGGGCGGGGTAGTCTAGCTTGGTCGATTTCACGAGAGGTGAGGGCCTTTGTGATTTGATGGCTCATTACTTCTGGAAGGCGGGGCCTTGTGATTTGACTGCTCGTATAAATGTGTCGACGACCTGAGGAGGAGCAAAGAACCGTGCGGTATACTCAAGTTTTCCACTGGAGTAGTACTACGACGGAGGAGCACGAAACACGGCAGCCCAGTGCCATATGGCGATAAAAATGATCTAATTTGCTAGTCATCTCATTGTTAGCATTGTTCTATTCATGCCTCGCAGAGAACATGACACGTGCAGTGAAACACCCAAAGCAAAATAAGAAACACAGGAGCAAAAGAAGAAGGAAGATTATCACCCCAAATGATCTAATTTTCCACTGAGTCGTAACTGCTTCTTCATCACCTCCACGACCTCCATCTCCTTGCGAGTCTCCTCCACCATTTTCTTCATTCTGTCCATGACACGGGACTTCTCGACGCGAGCCTTCATCATCTGTTCCACGGCCGCATTACGTACCTTGACAGCAGTCGGGTGCTCAATGCACAGCTTCCCCAACTCCTCCTTCAGTTCCATGACAAGGGCATGCAACATCTTCATCGACGAACTACTATTCTCATGCAGCTTCTTCTAGCCGGCATTCTTCTCCTACAGCAGGTCGAGCTCGTGGCAGAGCTTCGCCTTGTCCTCCGGAAGTTGCAGGATTTCGCCGACCGCCTTCTTCTCCAAGGCAATGCTCTTCTTCAGCAGCATCACCAAGCCGGCGGTCAACTCCCCCTGCTTATTGAGCTCAACGGGCATGTCGTCGAGGCTCTCCTTCAGCAGCTCCACAAGGCTGTGGATGAACTCCTTCTACTTATTGAGGTGCTTATTGAGCCGATCGGGCATGCCGTCGAGGGATAACGACTCCAGCGCCGCCAGCTTGACATGTATGCCTCCACGGCTAGGGCGCTCCTGGGAGCCATCGCCTGCCTGTGAGAGATATTTCGCGGTCTCTGCGTGGCGGTGAGCCCTCTCTTTTTTTCTGCAGCCTTGGTTGCCGCTACCTTGTTACGAGTAGTTCTCGACCTAGAGCTCTGCACACCGGCCATGGCAAGGACGGACGAAGAAGAAGGACTTATGACGAGGAAGGTAGAGTAAATTTCGGTTAGATAGTTCCCCCTTTTATAACCTAAGTACTAGCACCAGTACTAAAACCTGCATAGTGGGAACACGTTCAGGTTTGGTACGTACTAGTAGGTGTGAGTAGGCTTGTACTTAACTGTAGCACTAGTACTTTCGAATATGATGGGAACAAGGTAAAGATTAATTGATGGTTTTGGTTTCGAGGCCCGAAACGGCCCCCGATGAGTTTAGTGGAACATAAATTTCAAGTAGACTACACCGCTCAAATGCGTAAATATTATGTTACTTACAAATATGATCAAAAATTGGCACAAAATACGAAGGAGACCAATGGAAGTACTCCCTCCATCTCAGTTTACAAGGCTTGCACGTGTATCTAGGTCATTAATGTAACTTATATAAAATAAATTGTTTAACATAAAAAGTATATCATTAAAAAAATAGAATATTATAAGTTTGTAATGATATATTTTTGTAATCTATGCCTCTTATTAAGTTGGTCAAATTAACGACCTAGGTATACGTGCAAGACTTGTAAACTGAGATAGAGGGAGTACTAGCAACCCATGATTTAACTACTCGCATGCGCGCAGTGGAGTAGTAATGTCTTTCTTCCGCCCTCACATCCACTCAATTTGCATGCGCTGTATTTGTTGACCATCAATGAAGTGAAGGACTTTACACGCGTCAAATTATCAGATGGGGTGGGTCATGGTACAAAATTGCGTCAGCCCGTGTACCCACGTGTGCGTGCGAGGGAATGAGTGCGTGCATGGCGTGCGTGCACATCTTCGCTTCATGCTTGTACCGCCAGTGTGGCTCAGAGAGGATGAGTACATTTTTCTAGAACCAGCAGCATGTCACTGTGATCAATCCACACAAGGAGGTCGCGATAACGCCTCCACATGTGCCACGTGGCTTCCTGAACTGTAAGAGAGACACTGTGTAGCGTGCCATTGGAATTTTAATTTACGCGTTTTGCACATACTCGAAGTACTAGTAATACACGTGCATTGCACGTATCAGGTTTGGCAACCAAATTATGAATAAATACCACACTATAGCATGTAAGCTCTGAGTCATATATGCCTGATGTAGACCTTCGTTTAATTCTTATAGTTCATCTCATTCAAAATCAATTAGTTTTTATAAAAAAGCTAGGGCCCCTTTGATTCGTAGGATTTCCAAAACACGGGAATAGGAAAAACATGTGATTAGAGTGCAATATCGTCTTGAATCCTACAAGATTGTACGAGTGTTTGATTGTGCATAGAAATAACATAGGATTCTTTCAAAGAGGTTTGAGTGGATGGGATGTTTCCTATGAAATCTCGTGCAAATGAATCCTATGGAAAATTTCCTATGGTTTACAATCCTACGAATCAAAAACCAAGATAGGAAAAATTCCTAAGGATTAGAATCCTCCAAAATTACTTTGAGAATCCTTTGAATCAAAGAAGCCCTTAATCTATTTTATGATCTATGGAATTGTGTGTTGTAAAGCATAAAGTAAAAACAAATAATGGAAAATCAACTAGAAAAAAGGTTTGGGCAGTTATGATATGGAAGATTCTAGAACAAAGGAGAAGCACTTGTGTTTTGAGGTTTGTGCATTATGCTTAAGTTCAACCATGGAGTCTGCTAGATTGTACATGTGAGAAAATCCGGTGGGGGGCTAGAAGATGGTGCGAGGGACCAAGTGGAGGGAGACTATGAAGGAGTGCACAAGTGCGAGATCGATATTTAAAGAGAGGGGGTGAGAATGTGCGCTGTTCCGCATAGTAGCGGAGCCATGAAAAATAAATGAGCTAGGGGGCCAAGCATTGCTAATCCTATACAAGGAGGGCCAATTCATCAACTTAAACCATTTCCCTCATATTAGCCTCGATATATAGTGATGTTAGGGGGGGGGCCCTTGCTGCCCCCTGTCTTTGCCACCATGCGCGTGTCTGAGAGATGAAGCGGAAGGCATGGATGATGAGAGAGGGACATTGGATATATAATTAATGTGGATGTATTAGCTATGTAATCCTATATAGAGGTATAGATTGATCGATGTGGACGTGGGAAAGAGGGTGAGACCTCACTAGATATATAGATTGATCGGTTTGTGTGGAAAACTGTGAAAGACCTAGCTATACACACACACACACACATAGAGGAACATCGATCGTCACGCATGCACGTGAGAGATAAAGAATGCCCGATATGATGGAGAGGGGGAGGTGTGTGTGTGCGCCTGCATGGGAGACCGACCTGAAGAAAAAGATTGCATGTGTGTGATGGATAATGCCGACTAGTAGTGTGTGTGCATGCATGCACGAGAGAAAGTTAGTGGTACAATTATAAAGAGAAGACGACTGTGTGGGTGTAAAAGACTAGGTGAGGTCATAATCAATGTAAAGTTGAATTCAAATATTTGATTAAGAGACCATGATGTTTGAAACCCATGCATGCATGAATATAACGGAGATATGCGTGGTGTGGTTTGGAAACGAGCATGTTGTAATGTATACACATTGAACAAGGTTAGACTGATTTGAATTTGACGTATTTATGGAAGACATTGTTTGGCCACATTGCATCCGTGCATGGACTCACTATTCTAATTGGAGATGATGGGTGGCTTTCACATCACATATCTATATCTATACCCCTATATATATTATATTATATTATATTTTTTATATAGTGTGCGGATAACTTTAACTTTGAAAGATGGTCGTTGGATGAGGCCAATATGATGGTGCAGAGATGGCAAATTTGAGCTCTACTGGCCATTGGATATCATCTAGATTCCAGCAGATTTTTCCACATGTACAATCTAGAAGACTCCATGGTTGAACTTAAGCATAATGCACAAACCTCAAAACACAAGCACTTCTTCTTTGTTCTAGAATCTTTCGTATCAGAATTGCCCAAATGTTTTTCTATATGATTTGCCATTATTTGTTTTTACTTTATACCTTACAACGCACAATTCCATGAATCTTGAAATACATTAGCTTTCTTATAAAAACTAGATGATTTTGAATGAAATGAACTATAAGAATTAAACGAACATCTACATCATGCATATATGACTCAAAGCTTACATGCTATAATGTGGTATTTATTCATAATTTGGTTGCCAAATCTCATGCGTGCAATGCACGTGCACCTTACTAGTCTAAATGGTGTTTGTGTGTGTGTGTGTGTGTGTGTGTGTGTGTGTGTGTGTGTGTGTGTTGTGTGTGTGTTAAACACATTGTATGTAGTATATCATACATGGTTTAGATTCTGAACATCTAGCTAGAGCATACATGTACTATGATTTGAATTCAACATAAAATGGATATATATATATATATATTTGAATTTGAGATCGTATGTACATGTAGTTCGTATTTATATAGGAATTTACTTCTCCTATATTCATGCCATGTGTTGTGAAGATAATATTTAGATGGTTGTATAACTAACCCGAGTACAATCCCATTCAAACATGGAAAATGTACTCAAATTTAGTCCATGTGCTAGACAACCCACATTGTCTTTCTATTGTTGAGGGAAGTGCAAATTGTTTTGGTACTGTACATGTTATGTTTGTTGTCCCAATTTTTTTAGTTTTTTTGTTGTATTTGAATGCATTTCTAGTAATATAGTAAAACGGGACATGGCTCTCTCTAGTGATGAGGTGCGAATTGTCTTTTTTTGGTATACGTTAAGCTTGTTCTCCTGAAATTTGAAGTCGCGCCTTGTTATGCCGAAATTTGAAGCTAGCGTATCCGTCTATCATGCTGCGAAACTCCCGCCTCTTTAACCCGTGCCTTGTTAGCCCGAAAAATTTAAGATATATATTTGTCTTGTTGTGCTCCAACAACTCCCTCCATCTCAAACCGCGCCTTGCTATTCCAAAATTACAACACACGCAAAAACTCCCACCTCCTCTGAAATCCCGACACGCGAAATGCCCGTGATGCCCTTCAACCGAAAGAACCGCCTCAAATCGGTGGGGGTACTTTTGTAACTTACCCCACATTTCGGACAAGCGCGTCCCTAAGCCATGGTTCCCCACTCCCATCCCATCCGCCCACCCATTCATACACCAAGGCCGCGAAAACCCACGAAGCCCCACACCCTCCTCCGTCCGCCACCCAGCCGGAGCCTCTTCCCCGACGACGTCGCCCACAACAATGCCTCGACGTCCCTCATCCACCATACCGGATGAGGATCTGTCGTCAATCTCGTCGTCCGGCCGGTTCAGCCACCCCGTCCTCCACCTCCAAGGAGCTGCCCCGATGTTCCCCTCGTCTTTCGTGCCACCTCCATTCCCACACCGCCGTCTTCACCTGGAACACCGGAAGAGCAGCATCATCGCCGTTTCTTCGTATGAAGTTGCGGCCTAATCGGCGCCACCAAAGAGGTTTTACACTAATCACAACATTTTCTTCTTGATTCGATCTCACGGTGCTGCCGGCGCTCGGTCCCGAGCTGACACGGCGCGGCTCCATGCACGGTGGCGTCGCCGGCCACTTCCTCCATAGCATTGCTCCCTCCACAGCGACATCCACATCAGTAGGAGCTGCTGCTGCTTTAGCTCTTGCTCGCGCTGCTGCTCTGCTCTTGCGCTTGGTCCCTTGCCTGGTCTGCTCTTGCTATTGCTCTTGATCTTGCTTGCGCTGCTACTCTCTCTCTTGCTCGCGCTCGCACTACTGCTCTTGCTCTTGCTCTTGCTTACGATGCTGCTCCGATTTAGCTACACTTCAGTAGACTGAATCGACTTCTGGGTCAGTCGATTTTCAGGGGGTGGGGGGGCTCGCCGGAGTTAAGGAAGAACCAGTCGCAGCGGGGAGGGGGCCTTGCCGGAGAGGTACCCCACTATCTATCTTAGGATTCAGGGTGGGGGCGGTGGTCGCCGGTGGTGGTGGGGCGGTGGCGTGGGGATCGCCAGAGAAAAAGCTCGGCACGAGGGGAGGGGGCTAGAGGGATGGCCGGGGCGGCGATGGACCGGCGGTGAGGATTGGTTTCGGGGCGGGATGGGTGGCGCACCTCCGGCCGCAGAACACGGGGGTGGCTGTTTGGCCGGTGGTGGCTGGCGGATCAGGGGGGTGGAGGTTGAAGATGAACTGCATGCCCTTGATTTCATATCCAACGGCTGGAAAATCGACTGACCAGAGATGAAAAAGTCAGTCGACTGATGTGTAGCCTCACCTCTAGTGCGTTCAGTTTCAATAGTAAAATTCAGTTTCGACAGCAAAATTCAGTTTCGACGGTTAAGTTCAGTTTCGACTGTTAAATTCAGTTTCAATAGTTAAGTTCAGAGATGAGCAACTGATGTATTTTACATCTAGCACTATGTGGTTATGTATTTTACGTCATCTATTGGAGATGCTATTAGAATTCCACTCAGGTAAACGTTATCTCTCTTGTCCTGCTTCAGCCTCGGCGTTGTACAACTCACCGAAGTTGCTCCAACGACGAAACCCTCCATCACAGCGGATCAGTACCCCAGGCTCCACTCCAGACACCTAAGATCTTCTTCCCCTCCTCCAACAACCAAGTCAGCCGGAGCATCCTCACCGACCAACCCAATCACGCTGAGATCGACATGGCTTCGCCAAAGAGGTTGTACACTTGTTGCATCTCTTTTTTACTTTACATGTTATATATATTGTCCACTGAGCACACATAGTAACATGAAATGCGATTATTTTATACTACTATATGACAAGCAGTGAGGTACCAGGCAACTTAGCTATCCGTGATGGACTCTCTTGAACGCCATCATTATTTATCTCTGTGCGTTTGAGTTGTGCATTTGTCAATGGGCCTGGGAGTTGAGCTAGTAGGGCAGTGGCCTGGGTCCGAAGTAATAGAAGTAGCACAAAAACATTTTTTAGTGTAGGCTTTTCCTTGCTCAAGCCTGCCTACTAGAATTTCCAGTGCTTGAAAGGAAAAGTGAAGGAAAAACATAGGAATTGGAAAGTTTCCTATGGTACTACTATTCATGAATTTGGTTCAACGGAATGGATCAAAGGAAAACTGTAGGATTTGTTCTTTTAGTGTCTCCTTGAAAGAAAAACCATATGAATTTTAATTTCCACTTGTCCTCCTTTTCAAATTCCTATTCATGAAGCACAAGTCTAAGAGATAGTACCATAATAGCATTATAACCGTACATTTTCTTGTAGTTTGACTTAATCTCATCATGCTTCTTTGCATCATGTGATCTTCCAATTCTTGTGAATCAAACACCCAGATTGGCAGAAATCAGGATTTTTAAATTCTCTGTTTTGCACGTGCATTCCTATCCTATTCCTGTCTATTTCCTATCCCTGCATTGTTAAAATCCTCAAATTCAAACAAGCCCTTAAACAATTACTTCTGTTACAGATATGTGTCAAAGAAAACCTTGTGTGGTTTGTCCTGCTCCTGTGGTGCTGTGTTCCACCCTAGCTCAGCTGCTCCAACGACGGAATGATTCACCACAGCGGGGATCCGCTCTCCAGACTGTCTTTCACCGCTTAGATCTTCTTCCCTTCTGCCGACAGCCACGACGACTACATTACCATCATCAACTTAGCAGATGACCTTGAGGACTACACAGCTCCGCAAGAGAGGTCGCATTCTTCCATGTCTGCTTATGTTATGCATTGCTTAATATGTTGACATGCTACTTTATCATCGTGTTCACCTATTAGACTCCGAGTCAGGTCCAAACTAATGCTGAAACTGGAGTTTTTAAATGGTTGTGGGGTACATATTGGGGCCGCAATCAGTACTATCTCTCTACTATCTGGTTAATCTCGAGTGTCTACTATGAGTTTCATGTTGGGTGCAAACAAACATTAAAGGAGCCATTATCTGTATTTTTTAACTAAAGCTATTATCTGCCTACTATCATTCGTTTTGGGTCTATCCACAGTTTGCTACCATCACTCTGGATTTGTGCATGCACTCCTTACATAATCTCGCTATGTTTTATTCCTATGCATGCCAGTTATTGTACACAATGGAACTGAACATGTAGAGCAAAAGAGACGAGCCTTCCGTGGCAATAAAATTTCATGCAGACGTCTCTCCATGGTGGGCGCAAAGGCAGCCCCCCTCCACCCATTTCGGGTCGTAATCAAGAGGAAGATAACTGTTTTGAGGGGGATTCAGAAGGAGAAGACCACTCATATTTACCCCCTAAGGTCTTCACTCTAACTTGGCATGCTGATGTTGGTAATATCATGCATATGGTGCCTTGCATTGCTTACTGTATACATCAAAGATGTCATCTGCTTAGTTTAGACATTCTTTGTATCAATGCCATCTGTTTATTTCTTTATCGTATATGTGAATCATGCAATGCCATCTTGTTTAGCCAGGCATCATATATGTGAATTTTGCAATGCCACCCTGGTTAGCCAGTCATCTTATATGTGAATTAAATCATGCCATAATTTTTTTATTATGTGTTAAATTTGTCAACAAGTTTAGTACATTCAATTACTCTTCATGTGCATCAGCCATTCGACACGGTCATGGAAAAACCGGAGTGGAAACAAGGTCTTTAGAGCAGACAATGCTATCTGACGAAGTGCATGTCTTGCTGGTTACAGATAGCTCCTCAGAGGAGGATTCAGAGATAGATGACCAGTCCTATCCCCCCCCCCCCCGAGGTGCATGCTCTAACTTGGCAGGGTTATGTTGCTCATATCGTGCGTATGGTATCTTGCATTGCTATGTCATTTGCTTAGTTTAGAAATGCTTTGTGTGAATGCCACATGTTTAGTGTGTAATTACCATATATGTGAATTATGCAATGCCATCTTGTTGCAAGACATTATATATGTGAATTATGCAACGATATCTTGCTGCAAGGCATTATATATGTGAATTATGCAATGCCATGCTGTTTAGCCAAGCATCATATATGTGAATTATATCATGCCGTCCTTTTTTTATTTCTCATTGCATTTGTCAACAATGTTTGTATGTTCAACTGCTCTTCCTTTGCATCAGCCATTTGAATTGGTGATGGAGAAATCTGGAGTGAAAACAAGGTCTTCAGAGCAGACAATGCTACCCGCTGAAGCAGATATCTTTCTGGTTACATATAGCTCTTTAGAGGAGGATTCAGAGGCAGATGACCAGTCCTATTATCCCCCCTGAGGTGTATGCTCAAACTTGGTAGGGTTATAGTACTCATATCATGCATATGTTGTATTGCAATGCTTAGTTTTTACATCATATACACAATATTGAATGCCATCTCCTTAGTTGACACATCATATATGCGATTTCCCTCTGCTCACTTTCTTAGTATATAAATCATATATTTGAATTATATCATGCCATGATGTTTACATAGACAACATCTATATGAATTATGGCATGCCAACCCATTTTCTAAAGACATAATATAGTTATATCATCTCATCCTATTTACATAGTCATCATATTTTGAATTATGTCATTCTATCCGTGAATTATATCATGCCATCATGTTTCCATCAATGGCATGTTTGTGATTTATGGCATGCCAACCACTTCAATAGACACATCGTATAGTTATATCATGTCATCCTGTTTACATAGTCATCATATTTTGAAGTATGTCATTCTATCTTGTTTAGTTAGCCATCATACATGTGAAATTGTGTCATGCTATCCTGTTTAATTAGCCATCATATATGTGAAATTATGTCCTTCTATTCTGTTTGGTTAGACAACATAAATGTGAATTATTTCATGCCCTGTTTTCTTCCCTACTATCCATTTCACCTGTCTATCTTACAATATCTGTACATTCAATTAATTTTCTTGTTTATCAGCCATTTCAATTGGAGGGGGTGATGGCAGTATCTGTTGGAGTAAAACACGGTCTTCAGAAAAGATCGTCCTACTTGTCGATGCAGATAGAACCACGACTGTACTTGCCCAAGAACCAGCCCCACCACACATAACCTAGACTCACGTAGATTGTACCCCTACCCAGTTGGACAGAGAACCAACTACACCCCTTCTAACCCCAACCCCAGCAGATAGTAACCCAGTTCCAGTTGACACAACATCGTCTCCACCATAGAGCACCCAAACACAAGCAGTTAGTAAGGCAACTTCAATGCCCAAAGCACGAGGACCACCACTCCGAACCCCAAGTCAATGCTTAAAGCAGAAGAAGAATTGTTCTCAGGTCAGGTTCGATAGCTATGGTTCATACTACTTTGCTCTTGCATCACTGCATTTACTCATACCAACTAATTTCAAATTTGAAGGATGCAATTGAAACTCTAATGGAGCAATAGGTATGTTTTAAACCTGTTTCTTTAACGTGTTTGCTGTTGTAACTTGCTCTTTGTTGATTTCAGTTTCGATTGAATAAATAATTATGTTCTCATGCCATGCACATTACAAGTGTTGTTTTGCTGTGTAGTTTCCCACACTTATATTCTGTCTATGCTTCTTTGTCTTAAATAGATATGATTCAAACTGTATCTATCTTGATTTGGCAACATAAACTAGAATGGTATAGACCATACAGTGACCATACTACATAGATATATGTTTGTTTCATGCTGTTATCCTGTCCACCTTACTACTGAACTGGTTTACAAAAATGAGTTTCATATACTACATTGTAAACATGTGATGTGTTTGTTTGTTTCTCTTTTAGAACGCGGATAAAATATTGGAGAAGAGTACCCCGTTATGCAATGATAAAGGAAGTAATGCAGATAAGGTTCAAGATAGTGAGACATCCCTGTTGGTCTCCAAGAAAGCTGATAAAAACTATATTGAAGACACTAAGACAACCCCAAAGTCATGTCTTGATGTAGTGTTCAAGTTACTGGCTACTACTGTTGGCACAAGCTCTTCGAACTCGCTGCCTGAATAAGTTCGGCTTCTTGAGTCTCAACTTCAAGTTGAAAGACATTGATCAGATGTTATGCGACAGGAAGCCGAAGGACTGAGGAAGTCCCTGCAGAATTCAGATGCATACTTTCTGGGGCAACAACAAGTGATGGATGATTTAAGCGCCAAAGAGGAGAAAGTTAATAAGCTTTCTAAGCAACAAGTGATGGATGCATAGTTTCTGGGTACCCAGGATATTGTTTCTTGAGCTCTTCTGAAGTGGTTTCAGTTCTGGACTTGTTTTGCTGCGGCGTTTATTTGCACTGGTCGCCAACGTGGTTTCAGTTCTGGATTTGTTTTGTTGCGGCATTTATTTGCACTAGTCGCCAACTTTGACAACCAATGTGTATGATATGCTGCTTTGTTCCCTATATTTGCACTGGTGGCGAACTTTGATGCCCAGTGGATGTAATATGTGTAATAGTTGTGATAGCCTAGCGTAAGTTGCTTGCTTATTTATTTCCTTATTGACTTGTTTATTTGTTTGCTTGTGGTCAGTGTAGTTCTTTTTCCGCGGTTTGCTAGTGGCCGCAATAACCTATTTTTTAAAACTAGGCCACAGTAACAATGGGCTACATATTTATTGTAGTTATCATGGGCCTTCTACGGGGCGTAGAAACAATGGGCCTTCTAAGGGCCGTAGACACAATGGGCCTTCTACGGACCGTATCATCAATGGGCCTTTTACGAGCCGTATGATCGATTGGACAAACATGGGCCAATAGCAGACCGCACTATGGCCATAAACGGGGTAGAGTTGGAATCGTCCCTTCATGGGCCGACCATAATGGGCTGTCATTAATCGGCCATATTTGATGACGCTATGAAAACGGCCCAACGTATTAACGGGCCACAAACGGGCCAACTGTAACCACGGGCTGAATTTGGCCCACAAGCAGAAAATGACAGTAATGGGACGTAAGTAAATGAATGCTGGAAATGAGCCCAAGAATAAATGGGCCCTGAGAAGGCTGAAAGATAACATGGGCTGGAAACGGCCCAATGGAATAATGGGCCGTTAATGGGTATAAAGTGATACACTGTTCATTACAGGCCGGTTTCACCACGGGCCGTTCATGGGTATAAAGTGATACACTATTCATTACGGGCCAGTTTCACCACGGGCCGTTAATGGGCCAAGAGTTACAAAGGGCTTCATATGGGCCGAAAGACATCATGGGCCATACATGGGCCGGAAGTTAAAACGAGCTGGAATCATATTGGACGGCCCAGATGACGCTATTGGGCCTAATTCGGATAGGTCGTAACGGGGCCTGGGTTAGCGGGCTGTAAATGGGCTATATGCGAACAGGCCGTTAACAAGCTTTCCGTCGGCCGGCTCGCCACCTTTTGACCAAGTCAAATGGTCCAGCCTTTTCACAGGAATGTGCCTCTGTTGGGCCGTGCCATGTGTCGACGTATCATAGACGCCTTCTGTCAAATGAGTGGATGACATTTGTCCCAACGGTGAGCCGACACGTGTTTCCTCCAGCCAATGATGATTTTACATGTGGAAAATCCCCATTGGTCGGGGCTGTTAACGGGTTATCGGATCCAAATCAGACCCGATAGCTTAACGGCGAGCCGTTACGGTGGATGCCACGTGTCGGTCACCCTTGATGAAAGCACTTCTATGATGCACGATTTATCGTCATGGAAGTGGACACTTCCGTGATGATAATTTTGGTAATGTCATGGAACACTTCTACGACAGCACAGGTATGACTATCTTGATTCTGTCATAAAATCGTCACGGATGTACATGCACGCCAGAAAACGTGACCTACTGTGACAAACACGTATCATCACAGAAGTGTATTTTTTTGTAGGGTACTACCTGTGTCGGTTTATCAAGATCGTGTATTTCTTCAATAGGCGGTGAATTCTTAACGTCCTCAGATTTAATACCTTTTTCTTTCATAGATTTCTTTGCCTCTTGCATATCTTCAGGACTGAGAAATAGAATACCTCTTTTCTGCGGAGTTGTCTTAGGAGTTGGTTTAGGAAGTGTCCAATCATTATCATTACCCAGTATATTATTCAATAGCAATTCAGCTTGCTCAATAGTTCATTCCCTGAAAGCACAACCATCACAACTATCTAGGTTGTCCCTAGAAGCATCGGTTAGTCCATTATAAAATATATCAAGCATTTCATTTTTCTTGAGAGGATGATCAGGCAAAGCATTAAGTAATTGGAGAAGCCTCCCACAAGCTTGTGGTGGACTCTCTTCTTCAATTTGCACAAAGTTCAATATTTCCTGTAAGGCAGCTTGTTTCTTATGAGCAGGGAAATATTTTGCAGAGAAGTAGTAAATCATATCCTGGGAACTACGCACACAACCAGGAGCAAGAGAATTAAACCATATCTTAGCATCACCTTTAGTGAGAACGAAAACAACTTAAGAATATAGTAATAACAATTTTTCCTCATGAGCAAATAGGGTGGCTATATCAGTCAATTTAGTAAGATGTGCCACAATAGTTTCAGATTCATAACCATGGAAAGGACCATATTCAACCAAAGTAATTAACTCAGGATCGACAGAGAATTCATAATCCTTATTAGTAACATAGATAGGTGAAGTAGCAAACTTAGGATCATATTGCATTCTAGCATTCAAAGATTTTCTTTCAGTTTAGCTAACAGTTTCTTAAGATCATCTCTATCATTGCAAGCAAGAAAGTCTCTAGCAGATTCTTCATCCATAATATAACCCTCGGGTACAACGTGCAATTCATATCTAGGGGGAGAATCATAATCTTCAGTTTCAATAATATCATCAGTTTCAGCAATTTCATTCTCTCTAACCCTAGCAAGTTGTTCATCAAGAAATTCACCTAGTGGCACAGTATTATCAAGCAAAGAAGTAGTATCATCATAATCATCATGCATAGCATAAGTGGCATCATCAATAACATGCGACATATCTAAATCAACAGAAGGTGTAGATGTCGCAATTTTACTCAAAACAGAAGGTGAATCAAGTGCAGAGCTAGATGGCTGTTCCTTACCCTCCCTCGTAGTAGAGGGGAAAAGCTTGGTTCTAGTATCATTCAAATTCCTCATAGTGATCAACCGATATAAATGCCAAGTGACTCAGAGAATAGAGCTATGCTCCCTGGTAACAACGCCAGAAAAAGGTCTTGATAACCCACAAGTATAGGGGACCGCAACAGTTTTCAAGGGTAGAGTATTCAACCCAAATTTATTGATTCAACACAAGGGGAGCCAAATAATATTATCAAGTATTAACAGCTCAATTGTCAATTCAATCACACCTCGAAGACTTAATATCTGTAGCAAAGTATTTAGTAGCAAATTAGTATGGAAGTAACAGTAATAGTGGCAAAAGTAACAGTACATTTTCTAGCAATCGTAACAGTGGCAACGGAAAAGTAACTAAGCAAAGATCAATATGTGAAAAGCTCATAGGCAATGGATCAATGATGGATAATTATGTCGAATGGCATTCATCATGCAATAGTTATAACCTAGGGTGACATAGAACTATCTCCAATTCATCAATATAATGTAGGCATGTATTCCGAATATAGTCATACGTGCTTATGGAAAAGAACTTGCATGGAATCTTTTGTCCTACCCTCCCGTGGCAGCAGAGTCCTAATGGAAACTAAGGGATATTAAGGCCTCCTTTTAATAGAGAACCAAACCAAAGCTTTAGCACTTAGTGAACACATGAAACTCCTAAAACTACGGTCATCACCGGGAAGTGTCCCGACTATTGTCACTCCGACGTTGCCGGATCATAACACATATTTGAAAGTGCATTAAGTCGATTAGAGGGGGGTAAATAGGCGATTTTTACAAATTCATCACTTAGGAATTTCAGGGTGAGGAAATTCCTAAGTCACGAACAACTAGCAGCGGAATAAGTACTCAAGTGTAAGCATATTAGAGTAACATCATAGTCATCATGATGATATGAAAAACAAACATAGAGCACAAGTACCATAAACACAGGATAAGCAGGCTGAAGATAGTGTGACTGAAGAAATTGGATTGAGAAAATAGAGAAAGTCTTCAGTCAAAGTCTTCAAACAGTAATGATCAGGTTCATCAACACATGAATGAGGAAATGAAAGGGTTGAAGAAATAGAACCAATAGGCTTGGTGAAGACAATGATTTGGTAGACCAGTTCCAACTGTTGTGACATCGTACGTCTGGTTGGACCTACTGATTATTTAAACTCGAGGGCACACAGTTTCGGACACACAGTCCTCACCGTATTCTCCTTGAGCTAAGGTCACATAGACCTCTCCCAACACTCGTGGTAAGTCTTCATAGGTGACTTCCAAACCTTCACAGACTTGGTCACTCGGTGATCCACAATTCCTCTTCGATGCTCAGACCATGACTCCTAACTGTCTGGAGGATACACAGTCCTCAAAGGTAACAACCGTCGATTCCACACAAGAACAATCTCTTCAGTGATTCTCAATCACTTTGGGTTTGTAGGTGTTTGGGTTTGGGTTTTGGGTTTTCCTCACTTGATGATTTTCGCTCAAAGTCCTCGGAGCATGGGATGCTCTCAATTGACAAGTATCAGTTTCTCTCGGAGCAGCCAAACATCTATTGGTTGAAGGGGCGGCTATTTATAGCCTAGGGAGCAGCATGATATGATAAGACATAAATGCCCTTCGATGATATGATTGATAGGTGGTAGGATATTTTGGACAGCTGGCGCGTGGCACAGCAACGGTCGGATTTGAGGTATCAAATTCCTCAGGGCTATCATGTTCCTCACTGTGTAGGCAATCCGCACTGGCGAATTCCTAACTCCTCAGTCAGAACAAATTCCTCAGAAACCATAAGATCTTCGTCTCTATCACTGAAGAAATTGACTGAACTGATATGAGATTTCCAATGGCTTCACTCGAAAGGATTGGGTAGGTGTAGGATTTTGAGATGAGCATCACATGGAAATCAATTTCCTTAGTATTACCTCGACCCCCTTTAACAGTACGGTGTTTCCTATGATTCAAGAAAGAGAAAATCAAACTACGAAAACAAAAGTCTTCACGCTTCATAATCCTCGCATGAATATCCAAGTCTTCAAGGTCACACCAATTTCTTCACTTTCAAAGTCTGCAGGAGAACCAAAGTCTTTAGCTGAAGACATTCATTTTTAGGGGCCGACTTTCATTGTAAATATCAAACTCCTCATCGACTTATAGTGCCTGTGTACACTCACAAACATATCAGTCCCTTAACCTATAAGTCTTCAATACACCAAAATCACTAAGGGGCACTAGATGCACTTACAATCTCCCCCTTTTTGGTGATTGATGACAAATAGGTTAAGTTTTCAACGGGGATACACATATTAATTGGAAGTGCTCGATATTGAGGAATTTGATTACAAGATATAGAAGAACTCCCCCTAAAGATGTGCATATGTGAGGAATTTGCTTTTGATAGCAGATGCACATTGTAGAGTAATATCATGGAGATCTCCCCCTATACCTTGTAATACATGTACGCATTTAACATATCGAATGAAGAATTTGAAATGCATGATGAAATATGGTGACTAATGTAATTCAACATGCGTGCATAACATATATGAGGAAATAGCATGCAGAAAAAACAGAGTAAGAGTATCATGTCACCATCGGACTTAAGTTGACAACTCGATCCAACAAACACTTCAGAAGAGCGAGAGTTGCAACTTAACAAAAAAATGCCCATATAGATAGACCCGCTTGAAGGCTAACTCAAATTTCTCCCCCTTTTGTCATCAAATTACCAAAAGGGATGAAAAATGAGGACTAACGCCCCTGAAGAATATCATCACGAAGTTGATGGAGGAGCGCCAGCGTTGTTGGGGTCGGTTGTTGTAGTAGGGCATGCCGCAGTGTCGTCCAAATCTTCATTTGCATCAATCTTGCGTGATGAAGAAAATGAGCTGGCCACCAAGGAAGGAACCTTGACTTTCTTGAATTTCTTCGTTGGTAGCTGAGACCAGTCAAAGTCCTGCTTGAAGCCCATCTGCTTAAGATCTTCTTCACCGTAGAGATGAGACAGAACAGCCCAGGTGCGATCAAATACTTCATGGAGGTAGTAATGGTTCTTCTTCACTGGATTGTGTGTAGCAGTCATGTTGTGAAGAATTGAACCAAACTAACGCTTGACCTATTTGTGGTTGCGATCGACCTTCTGATGAAGACTGAGGAGAAGCTCACGATCAGTCATCACCCTTGGAGCTATGCCTTGAGGATTTTGTTTTGAAGCATTGGCGGCAGAGTCATAAGTGGCAGAGTCATCATTGGTGGAGTAGGATGCAGCTTTCTGGAACTGTCCATCCAATGGACGAATGCCTTCATCATTAATAGTGGCCTTGCCCTTCTCATCAACTGTGGAAATAGTCCGCTTGAGGACTTCAATGGGTGCAAGTAGCTGCCATGGTTAAGAGTATCAGCCTTGTAGTTGATTGAAGACCTTGATCTGATGAATTTCATGATCCAGGGCGCATAAGGCTTCAAATCAAACGGAGAAAGAGGAACATTTGTCATAGTCCTCATGAAGAAGTCATGGTAGTTTATTGGAATACCATGCATGATATTGAATAGCAGATCCTTCATGATGCCAACGACTTCTTCTGCATTAGAGTCGTTGTCACGCCCAATATGCGATACTATCCTAAAGAGACTCGAAGGTCCCACCAAGGATAGAACCGCATATTGAAATGCTTTTGCAAGGTGGATATCATTACATCAACATTACATAATAGATGGGGATACATACAAGGGGCATACAATGCCACATGAATACAACATCACAATACACAAGAGCATCATCCGACTACAGATGAAACACAAACAGAAGCTCAAACAATATCCACCCTGCTAGCCCAGGCTGCCGACCTGGAACCTATCCCCTGATCGAAGAAGAAGCAGAAAAAGAACTACAAAACAAGCAAGCATCGCTCTCGCGTCATGATCATCGCGTAACCTGTACCTGCAACTGTTGTTGTAGTAATCTGTGAGCCACGAGGACTCAGCAATCCCATTACCATGGGTATCAAGACTAGCAAAGCTTAATGGGAAAGGAAGGGGTAAAGTGGTGAGGTTGCAGCAGCGACTAAGCATGATATGGTGGCTAACATACGCAAATAACAGCGAGAAGAGAGCAAATGGAATGGTGGTGAAGCTAGCAATGATCAAGAAGTGATCCTGAACTCCTACTTACGTCAAACATAACCCAAAACCGTGTTCACTTCCCGCACTCCGCCGAAAAGAGACCATCACGGCTACACACACGGTTGATGCATTTTAATACGGATCTGGTGTCAAATTTTCTACAACCGGACATTAACAAATTCCCATCTGCGCATAACCGCGGGCACGACTTTCGAAAGTTTATACCCTGCAGGGGTGTCCCAACTTAGCCCATGATAAGCTCTTGCGATCAACGAAGGATATACCTTCTCGCAGGAAGACCCGATCAGACTCGGAATCCCGGTTTACAAGACATTTCGACAATGGTAAAACCAGACCAGCAAGACCGCCCGATGCGCCGACAATCCCGATAGGAGCTGCACATATCTCGTTCTCAGGGCAACACCGGATGAACACTACGTACAACTAAAACCATCCCTCTAGTTTCCTCGAGGTGGCGCTGCAAGTGGCTCTGGTTTGGACCAACACTTAGACAAGCATTGGCCCGGGGGGGCTATAATAAAGATGACCCTCGAGAGAGCGACTCCCAAGGGAAAAGTAGGTGGCGGTGAGGCAAATGGTAAAACCAATGTTGGGCCTTGCTGGAGGAGTTTTATTCAAAGCGAACTGTCAAGGGGGTCCCATAAATCACCCAACCGCGTAAGGAACGCAAAATCCGGGAACATAATACCGGTATGACAGAAACTAGGAGTGGCAAGAGTGGAACAAAACACCAGGCATAAGGCCGAGCCTTCCACCCTTTACCAAGTATATAGATGCATTAATAATATAAGAGATATTGTGATATCCCAACCAAAATCCTGTCCACCATGGAGCAATCTTCAACTTCACCTGCAACTAACAAAGCTATAAGAGGGGCTGAGCAAAGCGGTAACATAGCCAAGCAACGGTTTGCTAGGAAGGGTGTCAAAGGTTAGAGGTTCATGGCAATTTGGGAGGCTTGATGAGCAAAAGATAGGTAACACAGCATAGCGATAGAATGAAGCAACTAGCATAGCAATGATAGTAGTGAGATCCAGGGTAGCGGTCATCTTGCCTGAAATCCCGCAAGGAAGAATAACGAGTCCATGAAGAAGACGAACGGATGAAGCCGAACCAAGCGTAGACGAACGAATCCTCACGATCGCAATGAAACGGAAACTATCGAGAAGAAGCACACAACATAGTAAACACACCACACATATACAAGACATGATGCTCAACCAAGTATGATGCAAGTCAAGACTACATGAAGCTACTCATGGCAAGAGATGATGCAAACAAGAACAACACATCAAGGCAAGTTTAAATGAGGCCGGAAGCAACATATAACAATTCCGGTAAGTCCTCATATGCAAATTTCGAAATTGGTCCAGATCTGAATAAACCTTATATTCAAGTTGTTAATACAGCAAGTTAAAATGCACAAGGATGATCTACACGAGATTCTAGTCAAGTTACATATAAAGTTCATTAGATTTGGAGCTACGGCCTTTAAGATATGAGCAAAACAAGTTAAACATGGCATTGATGCAAAATGCACCCAAACATCAAGAAAACACTCCAAAACAAGGATGCAACATGATAATATGAATCTACACACAAAAACAAGCAAGTTTCATATAGAGCACACTCAAAACGGAGCAACGGTTCAACACACACACTATACAAGTTTAAAGGACAAGCTGTCCAAAACAGCAACTAGGCATATTGCAAGCATCAAAACAACATGCTATAGCACCCCAACATGATAACAAAAGGCATGAACATGATGTACAGGTAAAGTATAACAAAACATGAACACTGAGCTATCTCCAGAAATCACTAGAACATGCTCAAACACACATGGCAAGATTGCAAATAGTAACAGTTTCAGACTTTGCAGAAATAACATCAGGTTGCAATGTTTAGAGCTATCAAACAACATGTTACAGGAACTTATCATGGCAAACAAAGGCATGGCATGAACCTACTAATTGCATAGAACAAAAGTCCTTTACTGACCATGAGCCAAAAAGGATCAGAAGATATGATGGCACCCATGTAAACATAGCAAGTTATATGACAGATTGATACATGGTAGGAACAATGATAAGTAGGCATGTTAGTGAGCTTGTACCACTCAGCACAGAGCAATACATGGCATGACAAGGCAACCAACAGTAAGAGTACATGTTTGTGAAGCTAAGCATGGAACACTAGCAACAATCATGGCAACAACTGAACTTAATGTTAACAGGCTGACAACAACATTATTTAGCAACTTTGGAGCAAGATTACAACAAGCTACAGCAAGCTATAAATGCAACTAGGGGCATGGATGGATAGATCATGACATGTATAACAAAATACCCTTAGTGAACACCTCCATATTATGCATAGAATGACTTGTAGCAGCAGGTTTAAATAGCATCACGAAATAACAGATTCAGCCTAGCAAAACAGTAACAACAAGTACCCTACTTAACAAGCTCGATTCACTCACCACAAGTCATTGCATGACAAGATAAGCATAGCATCAACAACAAGACATGTTTATGAAACAAACCAAGGCAAGAACAAGTTCATAGAATGCAAGGATCAACTACAACAACCTTGGCAAAATTGAATAACATGTAAACAATCTGCCAGGAAACATTTTGTAGCAAAAGTAGAGCAAGAAAATGACATGCCAGACTACTCCATAATTGCAAAAAGGGGCATGAATGGATAGAGGAAAACCATATGTTCAAAACATCCTTACTGAAGTATCTCAAAATATGCATGGATCTCTCTGTAGCATCAAGTTTACATGGCATCAAAATAACAACAGAACAGGGACTAAAATCGGCAACGTCACGAAGCCTAGTTTTCATTCTTGTGCTAGTCACCACATTGATCGCAAAAATACATGGTAAGAACCTCTATAAAGAAGACATGGCATAGATCAAAACACATGTAGACATCAACCTCATAGGATGCACACATCAATCATGGCAAAAATGACAAATGAGCATGTTCTGTTAACAGACAGCAGACAACATCACATAGCACTTTTGCAACGATGATTCGGGCATCAAGATGAGCTCAAATGAACATGATGCAATGGAATAAAATGAACTACTCGTTGAGACAAACAATTTGACATATTACACGCACAAAACGGAGCTACGGATGCATACATATGATGCGATGAACATCGCATGATAATGTCAAAATATTTCCGGGACTTAGTGAAAATCTGGAGGTCAACCTCTGGATCTGCACGGTTCTTGAGGTTCGTCGGAGTTCGTCGCTAGAGACGAGGAGGAAGAGCTCGGGGAGGCTCGGGGAGGCGGCCCCGGACCGGATCGGGCCGGATCCGACCGGTGGGGAGGCGGAACGGTGGCGGGGCGAGGGAGCCGGCAACGGAGCGAGGCGGCGGCGCACCGGCGCGGGGTCCCTCAGGGACGCGGCGGCGCAGGGAGGCTCCGGCGAGGCGAAGGGCGAGGCGCGTCGGCGCGGGCTCGCGCGGAGCTGCGGCGGCGAGGCGAGGCGGCCGGGCCAGGCGCCGCGGGCGGCAGCGGACGACGGCCGACGGGGCGAGGTCCGGGTGGCCGGCGGGACAGCTCGCCAGCGCCGAAGGCGGGCGGCGGCGGGGCTCGGACGCGAGGGTGCGGGCTGGGCGGCGGCGGCGACCGGGCTTGCGCGGGCCCCGGATGGGCTCCGCGGGCCGCGGCGCGGAGGAGAGGGAGGCGGGCTAAGGTGGCGGCCATGACGTGGCAGCGCTGGATTGGCCGGAGCGAGGTGTCCGGCGGACATGTCCGGCGCGGATGGACATGTCCGGCAGCGCGAGGAGGAAGACTGCTAGGGTTGGACTGCGGGATTTTCGGGGGAGGGCATATTTATAGATTCTGGGAGCTAGGGGAGTCCAAATGAGGAGCGGTTTTCGGCCACGCGATCGTGATCAAACGACCGAGAGAATGGAGGGGGTTAGGATGGGTTTGGTGGGCTGTGGGAAGAGGTGTTGGGCTGCAAAGAGAAAGGGGGGGTTTCGGGCTACGCGGTTAACCGTTGGAGTATCAAACGACCTCCAAATGGCACGAAACTTGACAGGCGGTCTACTGGTGCTATACCAAGGCCGCTTGGCAAACCACAGGCCATTCCGAGAACGTTTAACACCCGCTCACAAGGAGAGACAAAAAGGGAACGCCGGAGGACATAGGAGTGCCGGATTGCAAAACGGACAACGGGGAAAATGCTCGGATGCATGAGACGAACACGTATGCAAAATGAGATGCACATGATGACATGACAAAATGCAACACGCAAGCAAATGACATGGCAACAATAGCGAATAACTGGCAGACACCTGGAGCATCGAAACCGGGGCGTTACAGTCGTGGCCTTTGATAGGACTCAGGGTCTTGGTCAAAATGCGGTAGACAGTACGAGGCACATAAAGCAATTCCTTCACGAGCAATTTGGTTCTTGGGGCTTGGCCAGACTTCAGCGGCTTCATCAACACTTGCATGAAATGATCAGAGAGCTCAGGTTCATGATAGAGGAGATGTGCACCTTCAAGGGGAGGACTGACAGGCATGGCATGAAGCAATTCAGAGGCCAGTGCTTTGAAGTGAGTGTTCTCTATCATCCAGTCCAACACCTAAGAATTTATATCATCATAATTTCTGGTGATGTGCAGCGTCACGTAGAATTGAAGAATTAGCTCTTCATTCCAATCACATATGTCAGTGCAGAAGTTGAGTATTCCAGCGTCATGAAGAACACTGAGGACTGGTGTGAGCCAAGGAAGCGATTCCATATCCACATGAGGAATATGCTCATGGTCAAAGATCTTGTCCTTATCAAATAGCAGTGAAGAATAGAAGTTCATCTAACTTTCTGTCCAGAAATACTTCCTTCGAAGATGAGCAGTGTCATATGGGTTGTAATCAGTGAAGAATACATGCTCATGAAAGAAGTCATCAGCCTTGAACTTCTGCATCTTTGAGAGCGGATTCTTCGGCTTAGGCTAAGGAGTATTAGTCAATTTCTTCACTGCCTCAGGAATTACAGTCTCAGGAGCCGCAGGGTGAGGAATTTTAGTTTCTGCTTCAGTAGCAGCCTGGGTCTCCTTTTCTTGAGCAGTTTTATCATTAGCACTAGTGGCTGGAATTTCTTTAGTCATGGTAAGAAGAGATGATTGAGGTTCATCAGAGCCCGTGTGATTTCTTCAGTCTGGACTAGGGACTGAGGAATCTGTTGCAGTGGGGTGAACATGGGGGAATTGGGGTGATGACTTTCCCAATAGTCATCATTAAACACTGGAGTGGTGCACCCAATGTCCACGGCTTCTTCTTCTTCATCATTTTCTTCAATGCCTGCCTCTTCAGCCGTGAACTGAGACATGGGTGATGATATCAGAGGGGTTGAAGTGACATTGTCCACTTCAATTTCTTCATCCATCTGCTCCGTTGAAGCAGCAGAAGGATCTTCTTCATCTGATTCACTTGGAATCACATAATCTTCACCAAAAGGAATGATTTCCTTTGATGGCATGCTTGAAAGAGGAACAACATCTATTGGATTTGCAAATGAGCTGGTCAAAGTCTTCGCCTTCTTGGGAGCAGAAGACTATGAGGAACTAGATGCTTTTCTTTTCTTTACTACAGCTCGCTCCGCAACCTTGGTTTTCTTCACTTCTAATGGAGAAGGGAGAATAGGACTTGGTGTTGGCGTTGGTGCAGGAGGAGCAGAGGAAATTGGTGCAGTTTCTTCAGGCACAACTGACGCAGTTGTCCTGACTTGTTCAGTTTCTTCAGGCGCAGCGTCACATGCTTCAGCTGGCCTATCTTGTTCTTTAGGCGTAACACTAGAGGTTGCCCTGGCAATTTCTTCAGCGGCTGGAATAGCTTCATCAGCCCTGGTGCTTTCAGATTCATCAGCAGCCTGATTTTCATCAGCGGTGCTGGCTTGTTCTTCAGTAGGCTATGCAGATGCTTCGGCCTGAGGAATTTCAATGTGCATTGGAGCAGCAACATTTGGTGAAAATCCCTTCGCCATTCTAACGAATCTGACTTTGGCTCCCAGCCATTCTTCCTTGTAGGCGTCAAATTCATCACTGAGTTTCTTGATCTCAGATTGCAGAGCGACAAGTTCATCAGGTGATAGCATTAGAACTTTGTCCTTCAGAAACCGTTGTTTCTTGTACTGGGCTTTCTTCACAGACCTGGCTTTCTCAAATTTCCATTTTTCTTCAGAAATGAAGGCCGTCAACATATGACTTTGGCCAGGTGTGAGGTTTAATTCTGGCAAGGGAGTGTATGGGTCCTTGTGCCAGAGGTGACTGAAGTCCAGGATCTTCTTTAGATCCAGCATGAGTGGCACATCACTACCCTTGGCTCTAACGGCCCTTTGCTGTCTGTCTCTGATGATTTCGGCTAATTCTTCATCATCAGCTTCGTCATCATCTGACGGCACTTGGAAGGCAAGCTTCTTGTGAGGACTTGGTCTCGTGCCTCGTCCAGCAGTAGCCTTGGTCTTCAGCAAAGTGGGGCCTGTTGAAGACTGAGGAGGAGTTGAAGAACTTGCAGATGCTCCTGAGGCAATTGAGATGCATGTGGTCCTTTGGCAAGAGGCGAGATGCACAGGTGCCGAGGACTTTGCTGTAGGAGCTGAGGGTTTTGCATCCTCGGGAACTGGAGCAGCTTGAGGAATAGGCCATGAGGGCACATTTGAGGTTGGTCGTGAGGGCAATGCTGAGGAATGTGGTTTCCGAGCAGGCTTCTTAGGCATAGCCTTTTTGCTAGTAGAGACCTCAGCAGCGGCAGCAGCTGAGTCTTCGTTGAATTTCCTCACTGCTTCTTTGGCCTGTTTGGCCAACTTGGCTTGCCGCTTGGCCCATTCATCAGCATAGTCCTCACCGCGCTTGATGCTAGTGGGATCAGCAATTTTGCCAGGTGCCAAAGGAGGTCTTGGGCAAGGAGGGTTTAGAGCAAATTTCTTCATGTACTTTGGAGTGACATATCTATATTCCCTCCATTCCCGTGCCCATCTTCGTTCAATCTACTGAATGCGCACCTTGCGCTCATTTTTCATTTCCTTTCCGTGAGTCACCTCATTTGGAGTGCAATACCCTGCATAGATGTCATCAGGGATTTCAATAGCAGTATTCATTTCCAGTTTCTTCCCTCCTTCTAAGGTCTCTTGCCATCTCCCATTTTCTTCAGCTGAGGATTTTGAACTGTTGAGTTCTCTGAAGAAGTATGCAGCTTTTCTTCGAGGAACGCTTTTGATCAAAGTCTTTACCGTTTTCATTGGTGCATAGATGGCCATTTGTGGGCATAGGGATTTTCACGCCTTTGCAATCTTGCATGCTGAATTTCCTCAGCACATCCCTGAGGTATTTCTCCTGAGATATGAATATGACGTTGTGTTGTTGACGAATTTGAAGACCTAAGAAGAATTTCAACTCTCCCACCATAGACATTTGATATTCCTCACTCATCATATAGGCAAATTTGTCACTATAACGTTGGTTAGTACAGCCAAAGATAATATCATCAACATATATTTGGCACACGAATAATTCATCATTATATGCTTTGGTGAAAAGAGTTGGGTCAAGTGAACCGGGTTTGATGCCTTTCTTCATGACGAATTCCTTCAATGTGCCATACCATGCCCGAGGTGCTTGCTTGAGGCCATAGAGGGCCTTGTTGAGTCTATAGACGTGATCTGGAAATTTTGGATCCTCAAAACCTGGTGGTTGAGCAACATATACTTCTTCCTCAAGCTTACCATTGAGGAATGCAATTTTCACATCCATTTGATGTAAGATGATATTATGATGGTTAGCATAAGCAAGTGAATAGCCTCAAGTCTAGCAACAGGTGCAAAAGTTTCATCAAAATCAATTCCTTCAACCTGTGTGTAGCCTTGAGCTACAAGTCGAGCCTTATTCCTTACCACAAGGCCATTTTCATCTTGTTTGTTGCGGTAGACCCATTTGGTACCGATGATGTTGTGCTTGCGTGGGTCTGGTTGCTTGACAAGCTCCCACACATTGTTGGGCTCGAATTGATGGAATTCATCTTGCATGGCTTGAATCCACTCAGATTCCATGAACGCTTCATCAACTTTAGTGGCCTCTGTGATAGAGACAAACACAAACTGCTGAAAAAAGTTAGACAAGTGTGAAGCTTTTGAGCGCGTGAGAGGACCTGGTGCGTTGATGTCGCTGATGATTTTCTTGATCTGCACTTCATTTTCAATACGAGGATGTGCAGGTTGACGACTTTGCTTAGGCCCAGTAATTTCTTCAGGACCATTTTCTTCATCAGCACCAATATGAATTCTTCACGATCTAGAATGACTTCTTCAGCAGATTCTTCAGTAGGGATGATACCCTCAGTAGCTTTGAGCTTGATGGATTCCTCAGGTGACATTTCATCTAGCACAGGAGGTACGTGCTCTCTTTGCGAGCCATTAGTTTCATCGAACCGCATATCTACAGTTTCAACAATCTTGTGATGATTGATGTTGAAGACTCTGTAGGTGTGCGAATCCTTTCTGTAACCTAGCATAAAACCCTCATGTGCTTTCGGTGCAAATTTAGAGTGATGGTGAGGATCTCTAATCCAGCATTTAGCATCGAAGACTTTGAAATAACTTACATTGGGTTTCTTGTCAGTGAGGAGTTCATATGAGGTCTCTTTGAAGAATTTGTGAAGATATACTCTATTGATGATGTGGCATGCAGTATCAATAGCTTCAGGCCAAAAGCGTTGTGGTGTCTTGTATTCATCAAGCATGGTGCGAGCCATCTCAACAAGAGTTCTGTTCTTGCGCTCCACGACGCCATTCTGCTGAGGAGTATAGGGAGCAGATAACCCGTGAGTAATACCAAGTATATCAAGATATCCATCGAGACCAGTGTTCTTGAACTCAGTTCCATTATCACTCCTGATATGCTTGATCTTCACACCGAAGTTAGTAGAAGCTCTTGAGGAAAATCGTCTGAAGACTTCCTGCACTTCATTTTTGTAAGTGATGATATGCACCCATGTATAACGAGAATAATCATCAACTATGACAAAGCCATATAATGATGCAGAACTAGAGAACATCGCATAATGAGTAGGGCCAAAGAGATCCATATGAAGTAATTCAAAGGGACGAGAAGTGGTCATGATAGTCTTTGAGGGATGCTTGGCTCTGGTTATCTTTCCAGCCTCACAAGCCCCACAAAGATGATCTTTGAGGAATTTGACACCCTCGATGCCAATGACATGCTTCTTCTTCGCGGGTGTATGCAAGTTCCTCATCCCAGCATGACCAAGTCGTCGATGCCATAGCCAGCATTCTGAAACTTTTGCAAGTAGACATGTGGTAGGATGTGGTCCTGCAGACAAATCAACAATATACAAGTCTCCTTTCCTAAAGCCTTTGAAGACTTGCTTTTGCCTTTGTCAGCGTAGGTGATATGCTTTAGATTAGATGGAGACAAATCAGTGTCCATCAATAAGTTCCTGTCACCGGTCATGTGATTTGTACATCCACTATCGAGGACCCACTCAGTAGCTTCAGGTTGTTCATCCTGCAGATGAATTAGTGCAACTTACGAACCCATATACTTTATCAGTGAAGAACATGATATCAATTTCATCAACAGTAATAGATATAGCAATATGAGGACGAGAGAAATGAGTGATTCATTTCTTCATGATTAGCTTGCATCCATTCAAGCACATTCAGGTCTCTAGCAAATTCTTCAGAAGATTAAGTTCGTTTGGAGACCTGACCCTGCATAAGAGATTAGTTCTTTTTCTTCACCACCCACATCTAGAGGGGTGGCAAAGAGTTCATCATTCTACGACCTCCATAAGAAAAAGATGGCATTGAAGCCAGTGCACCTCATTTCACAGAGGAGTGGTTAGGATAAGCATATGAATAAGCAGAGAAATTCTTCGAGGACTTATGAACATAATGGTTTGAAGAATAATGCACATATTCATAGCCTTTAGACTTTCCCTGCGAAACAGAAGGGTTAGCACGATGATGTTCATATGAGGATTTTGATCCACTTGAGGAATTTGATCCAGATGAAGAATTTGATCTAGGGTTCCTTTTCTTCATAGGTGGTGTCACGATGACATTCACCTGACGATTTTCAAGGCACCTTTTGGGAACCCAGATTTTCTTCATAGGGGGACCGTTCCTGCAGTTAGTTCCAACATATCGAGCAAATACTTAACCATTTTGATTCTTGAACAATTTATAGTTGGAGTCAAATGACTCATCAAAGGAATATGAAGAATCACAAGTAAAGCCAGATATAGTGCATGGATCTATAGGAGGTTCTTTCGCAGCAACCCATGAGGTTTTGGGATACTGCTTAGGTTTCTAGTAGGTCCCATCAACATTGAGTTTCCTCTCAAAGGCAATACCCTCTTTCCTAGGGTTCATGTTCAAGATCTTCTTTTTGAGCACATCCCAAAGAGTCTGATGCCCTTTGAGGCTTTTGTATATGCCTGTTACATACAATTCCTTCAACCCTGCATTATCGTCAGTGATACATGTGGTATCCTCAGATGAGGAATTTGTGACCACAGAGATGGATGAAGAATTTGCAGCAATAGAAGCATTTGAACATTCAGATGAAGAATTAACAGATTCACGCTCAATGCATTTCAGACCTGGTGGAATAAATTCTTCCTGAGCGGATCTGATCTGCTGAGCAAGCAATGAATCGTTTTCCTTCTGAAGATCTTCATAACTCACTTTTAACTTCTCAAGATCTTGCTTTCTCTTAAGAAATTCATAAGAAAGCTTCTCATGATCAGTTAAGAGAGTGTTATGATGATTTTGAAGGTTGTCAAACCTAGACTGAAGTCTCTAAAGACTATCAGTCAAGGCCTTAGTTCAACTCAATTCCTCACCCAACATATCATCGCATTCATCAAGTATGTTTTTAACTTTTTCAAGACCTCTTTGTTGTTTAGTGGTAAGGGAAGCAAGTTTAGTGTAGCTGGGTCCAAATTCATCACCTGATTCATCATCACTAGATTCAGAAAGGTAGCATTTAGTTACCTTGGAACCCTTTGCCATAAGGCATGGTGTAGTGGGTGATGATTCTGGGGAAAAAGTCATCTCCTTGAGAGATTCCTTGAAATCCTCAAACCAAGGATCATGACGAGTACGATGGCCTTCATAGATCTCAGGGAGTCGGTCCCAGATAAGCTTCGCATTGTTGAGATGCATGATGCTCTTGAAATGATTTTGGGACAAACAAAAGCAGATGATATCCTTCGCCGTGAGGTTGAGTAGAGTGTACTTGCGAATATCATCAGCCTGTGCCATCTTGCATAGATCGGTAAGACCAATCTCAGTGACGGTCCACAGTTTGCTGTTCATCGCCATGAGTTGCTTCTTCATCATGGCCTTCCACTTGGGATACTCATGCCCGTCAAAGATGGGGCATGATACTTTCTTCATTCCTGCAGTCGACATAACTAAAACTCCAGGCGGTTAAACCAAGATCACACAGAACAAGGGAGTATCTTGCTCTGATACCAATTGAAAGTGGGTTAAGTCGACTAGATGGGGGATGAATAGGCAATTTTTACAAATTCATCACTGAGGAATTTCAGGGTGAGGAAATTCCTAAGTCACGAACAACTAGCAGCAGAATAAGTACTCAAGTGTAAGAATAACAGAGTAACAGCATAGTCATCATGATGATATGAAAAACAAACACAGAGCACAAGTAGCGTAAACACAGGATAAGCAGGCTGAAGACAGTGTGACTGAAGAAATTGGATTGAGGAAATATAGAAAGTCTTTAGTCAAAGTCTTCAAACAGTAATGATCAGGTTCATCAACACATGAATGAGGAAATGAAAGGATTGAAGAAATAGAACCAGTAGGCTTGGTGAAGAAAATGATTTGGTAGGCCAGTTCCAATTGCTGTGACAGTCGTACGTCTGGTTGGAGCGGCTAAGTATTTAAACTCGAGGGCATACAGTCCCGGACACACATTCCTCACCGTATTCTCCATGGGCTAAGGTCACACAGACCTCTCCGAACACTCGTGGTAAGTCTTCACAGGTGACTTCCAAACCTTCACAGACTTGGTCACTCGGTGATCCACAATTCCTCTTGGATGCTCAGACCATGACGCCTAACTGTCTGTAGGATACACAGTCCTCAAAGGTAGCAAGCATCGGTTCCACACAGGAACAATCTCTTCAGTGACGCTCAATCACTTTTGGTTTGTAGGTGTTTGGGTTTGCGTTTTGGTTTTTCCTCACTGATTTTCGTTCAAAGTCCTCGGAGGATGGGATGCTCTGAATTAACAAGTGTCAGTTTCTCTCGGAGTAGCCAACCATCTAGTGGTCGAAGGGGACGGCTATTTATAGCCTAGGGAACAGCCCGACACGATAAGACATAAATGCCCTTCGATGATATGACTATTAGGTGGTAGGATATTTTGGACAGCTGGCGCGTGGCATAGCAACGGTCGGATTTGAGGTATCAAATGCCTCAGGGTTATCATGTTCCTCACTGTGTAGGAAATCCACACTGACGAATTCCTAACTCCCCAGTCAGAACAAATTCCTTAGAGACCAGAAGATCTTCGTCTCTGTCACTGAAGAAATTGACTGAACTGATATGAGATTTCCAATGGATTCACTCGAAAGGATTGGGTAGGTGTAGGATTTTGAGATGAGCATCACTTGGAAATCAGTTTCCTTAGTATTACCTTGACCCCCTTTAAAAGTATGGTGTTTCCTATGACCCAAGAAAGAGAAAATGAAACTACGAAAACAAAAGTCTTCACGCTTCATAATCCTAGCATGAATATCCAAGTCTTCAAGGTCACACCAATTTCTTCACTTTCAAAGTCTTCAGGAGAACCAAAGTCTTTAGCTGAAGAAATTCATTTTTAGGGGTCGACTTTCACTGTAAATATCAAACTCCTCATCGACTTATAGAGCCTGTGTACACACACAAACATATCAGTCCCTTAACCTATAAGTCTTCAATTCACCAAAATCACTAAGGGGCACTAGATGCACTTACAGTAGTAGGTGACTATAACATGCAAGATAGGATCATGAACTCACATATATTCATGAAAACATAATAGGTTCAGATCTCAAATCATGGCACTCGGGCCCTAGTGACAAGCATTAAGCATAGAAAAGTCATAACAACATCAATCTCAGAACATAGTGAATACTAGGGATCAAACCCTAACAAAACTAACTCGATTACATGATAAATCTCATCCAGCCCAACACCGTCCAGCAAGCCTACAATGGAATTACTCACACACGGCGGTGAGCATCATGAAATTAGTGATCGAGGATGGTTGATGATGACGACGGCGCCGATTTCCCCTCTCCGGAGCCCCGAATGGACAACGGATCTGCCCCCCGATGAAGAACAAGAGGCGGTGGCGGCTTCGTATAGTAAAATGTGATGAATCCTTCTCTCTGAGTTTTTTCTCTGAATATAAGGAGTTGGATTTGAGGTTGATGGAGGTCTAGGGGACCCACAAGGTAGGGGGCATACCATCCACCCGTATGGACAGTCAGTGGGCCCCCTTGGTTGATTCTTTCGCCAATATTTTTTATTAATTTAAAAAATATTCTCCGTGAAGTTTCAGGTCATTCAGAGAACTTCTATTTCTGCACAAAAATAACACCATGGCAATTCTGCTAAAAACAGCATCAGTCCGGGTTAGTTCCATTCAAATCATGCAAATTAGAGTCCAAAACAAGGGCAAAAGAGTTTGGAAAAGTAGATATGATGGAGAGGTATCAATGCTCTCATGAACTAGCTACCATTGGGGTGATGCCCAGACATCCGTGATTTCGCCAGAGGTTGCTAATTGGACAACAAAATCATCAAAGATCCATTTTTGCATTGGTAGATGAGGATATGGACGATCAAGCTTTGTGTCTTGCTTACTCTTTGGTTTTCTTATTTGTTAGGTGTCTTGTAACCTGACCTTTCAACATCTTGTACCTTGTATCTTTGTTGTTTTCTATTTATCAGGGTGTCATTAATTTAATGCCGGGCCTAGGCCTCCTTTCTTAAAAGTAAAAAAGCTACACTTTGGGCTTCCTTGCCACGTGCAGCAAGTGTGATTATGTTTAGTTAGCAGTTAGCCGAGCCCCCTTGGATGATGCCACATGAAAATCTTAACTCTTAGTGGGTATCTTCGATTTCCAGTTTTTTATTGTCCACTCGAATCTCTGAGTGCGAGAGTGCATGGTACATACAATCAACATTGAAGGAAGGACCCATTCACAATTAGATTCCAGTAAAACACATCTTGTCCTTATGTTAGGCTAATCCAATCCAAACAGGATAGAATATGTTGCCATGACACAAAACGGGGCCGACCAATGCCGCCTAAAGGATGCATCCGACGACATGATCTGATCACATATGCAAGAGTACCATTCTTATGGCGTACAATGCGGTATAATGCAGAGTAGCATAATAACTGGGCAACATATAGTTCATCTAGATAATTGACTTATCTTTGCTCAAATGTATGGTATGAGCACAAAAAATGTCAATGGAAAGCAAATCACTACCTCATCACAATTAATGCAAAATAACTTCATCTAGATTTGCACAGGCTAGAAAATGGACCCAACTTTCCCCTTCCCATGAGCATGTCCTTGGCATCATTTATCTTGGAAGTGATGTAATGGTTGCCGCCACCATCAAGATAGTTGGCTACCATTACCCTCTTGTGGGCTCCTTTACCTTGTTCATGTGCAGCATGCTCTTTGAAGCAACAAGGGCTAGCTCTGGTTTACAATGACAGATTCATATTTCCAGCGTATCTATGTAAGAGCATGATTAATAGTATAACCATCTGATAGCTATATGCAACTATCATGTTATCTATAGCATCATCTGTAGTCACCCGTATAGTAAGGCGGACTATAAGGTCGACAATTAGACTAGTACATGTATCAATCATATCATTTTATTTTTCTTCGGATTGTAAGAGTACATGTAGAGCTAGGCTTTTGCATGAGAGCTCACTCCCCTCATTTTTCATATCTCTACCCTTCACATAAGCAGAAGTGATATAAGCGGGCTATAAGGGCATCTCTAGGAGACCACCTATACTAGAACTACCAAAAGTGCACCCTATCCCACTTTCCTAAAGTATACTTTTGGTTCATGCAATTCCTCAAGCACGTATGTTGCATTGGCGAGGAAATCCATGTTGGTGAAACTGCACACGGTGCACGTCATCCCAGACTCCGCGAAAACTACCACCCTGGCCGCATATCTTGCGTCGACCTTAGAGCATCTCCAGCGTTGCCCCTCCCCCCAGGAGGCATAAAAATTGCCGCCTGGGGGCGAGCCGGTGGCAAATTCGGCTCTGGGGCGGTTGGGCACCCAGTCGTCGCCCCTAGGCGTCGATGTCAGCCCATTATTCGGCACACTTTCGTCGAAAAATGGCCCGATATCGGCCCGGTTCGGCGTGAATTCTCCATAAATAATTTTTTGCCTCCATAGTTCATCACAGAAAATCAATAGAAATCAAATAGTTCAACAAATAGTTCAATACAAATTATATAGTTCAACAAATAAAAACGCATATTTCACACGTCGTTCCTGGCGTCGCCCTTGAGCCTCCATAGGTGCTCCACCAGATCGTGTTGCAGTTGTTGATGCACTTGTGGGTCTCGGATCTCCTGACACATATTGAGGTTGGCAGTCCAGGTTGCCGGTAGCTGGTGATCAACTTGGTCAAGAAGACCCTGCCTGTAATATGGTTTAGTGTCAAACACTGGCTCTTCCTGCTCGCTCTCAATGTGATTGTTGTGCAAAATGACACAACAAGTCATGATCTCCCACATTTGATCTTTCGACCAGGTCTGAGCAGGGTACCGGACAACAGCAAAACAAGATTGGAGCACACCAAATGCCTGCTTGATATCCTTCCTGCAAGCCTCCTGAACCTTCGTAAAGAAGGACTTCTTGCCTCCTGGCAGAGCGTTTGAGATAGTCTTCACAAATGTCGACCATCTTGGATAGATGCCATCAGCTAGATAGTGCCCCTTGTTGTACTGCCGCCCATTGATCTCGAAGTTCACCGGAGGAGAATGACCTTCAACAAGCTTGGCAAAGACAGGGGAGCACTGCATGATGTTGATGTCATTGTGAGTTCCTGGCATCCAAAAGAAAGAGTGCCAAATCCAGAGGTCCTGTGTGGCCACTGCCTCAAGTACCATACTGCAACCGCCTTTGGCGCCTTTGTACAACCCCTGCCAAGCAAATGGACAGTTCTTCCATTTCGAATGCATGTAGTCGATGCTTCCAAGCATCCCAGGAAATCCTCTTGTTGCATTCTGTGCTAGGATCCAAGCAGTGTCTTCAGCATTGGGTGATCGCAAGTATTGCGGTCCAAACACTGCCACCACTGCCCTGCAGAACTTATAGAAACACTCAATGGTCATGGACTCGGCCATGCGCCCATAGTCGTCGAGTGAATCACCAGGAGCTCTGTATTGAAGCATCCTCATAGCTGTCGTGCACTTCTGGATTGAGGTGAATCCAAGTGTGTCAGTGCAATCCTTCTTGCACTTGAAGTAGTTGTCGAACTTTTGGATGAAATTCACAATCCCGAGGAAAAGCTTTCGGCTCATCCAATAACGGAGCCGAAATGTTTTCTCGCCGTGCAATGGAGCGTCGGCGAAGTAGTCGGAGTAGAGCATGCAGTAGCTTTCCAGACGATGCCAGTTATCTTCTTTCACCCGCCCCGGCGACGAGCCACCTCTCCGCGGCTTTTCATTGCTCGCGAGCAGGCCAGCGAGGGCGGCGAGCACCATGAGATGCTCCTGCTCCTGGACGTCGGCTTCGGCTTCCTCCTCCAGCAATGCTGCGAGCGCCTCCTCGTCGTCCGAGTCCATTGCCGGGCCTGGCAGACAAATCGACGAACACCTTGCGGGCTTGGTGGGCGTACATCCGCCGGTGTACAGCCCCTGCGCGACCGGAACGCCGGAAAAATCGCCCGGACGGCGGTGGAGAGGGTGCCTCGGCAAAACCTCTTCTCTTTTCCGGCAGTGGAGAGGGGACGAGAATCTTGACGAGCGGCTTGACTTTTCGCCTGACAGTGTGGCCCCAGGTGTGCTTTTTCCTTGCGCCGGAGCCCCCGAGCGCCCCCAGCGTGCCGGGTTCGGCCTGCGATCGCCGGGCCAAAAACGGGCCGAGCCGGCGGAAGTCGACGTCTTAGGGGCGTGATTGGAGCATTGTTTCGGCACCGGCGCGTAAAAAGTCGCCTTAGAGCATGGAGGCCACGCTCCTTGGAGCCGCCGCTATGGAAGCATGAGAGGAAGAGGGGCCGAGCCTGTAGCTTCGTCCGCGTGAGACGGCCGTCCTGGCGCACCCCAGGGGCCTAGTGCCACCCTTGGGCAAGGGCAGCCCGGTGGGTAGCTTGCGGTGGCACAAGGGGAAGAAGGGACTCTTGACAGAAGGGCACCCGTACTTGGTAGATCACGATGACACAACACGCAGACGCACGCACACTTGGACGAGGCAGAACATGCACACCCACACGAATCGTCTTCCCTGCTTCCGACCATGGCTCTGCAGACGAATCATGAAATTCTTCGGTTTTTCATTCACTGAAGCGGCGGACCGCCGGCGGCACGAGTTCCGATGGCGGCATCGTGGCACAGGGTTTGCGCGGCTGTCTTCCTACGTTTGCTCCAGGATTGCTAGTTGGACCGAATATAATCATTTGGGGAAGATTTTCAAGTAGCCAAACTTATAATTTTTTAGTGAAGTTGGATTTAGGGTATCTGCCAGCTAGTGCTTAACTCCCTAAAAACTCAATTCTGTTCCTCAAATATAGGTTTTCAAGGAGCCCCTTATTATACTTTGCTCTAACTAGAAAAACAATCATATGTACTTATATCATTTCAATTGCACAGGATTAGCTATGATTTCAGGGACATTGTTAAGATACATGTTAACAAGGACAAGATGAGCCCAGCAATGAAGTCTGCTGCTTCCCCGGACAACCCGAGACACCACACTCAGCCGCCAGGACTCCATTTCAAGACCTTCCGATGACCCGATTCAACCAATCCAGAGGCACCACAGAAGGTAGAAGCCGAGTACTACCCGGTCGCCATCGTCGACGGCGGAACAGTAAACCCCATCCCGAATTGGGCAGGAAGTTTCCCAGACACCGTCGCTGTTACGCCGTTTCTTTCAGTTTCCGAAGCAGCGAGTGTTACCGAAGCCGCCGGGCGCAACGGCGGCGAGCGAGGCTGCAGGAGTGACCGGCCCGTCGGCGAACTCGCGGGAGCCTACGGAGCCGAAGAGTTTCCTGCTGAATGCTGATCAACCGTATGATCTGTAGTCGTAAAACCCTGCCGGATCGGTGACCTCCAGCATCCTCGCGATCTCCTCCAAGTACCCCTCGACCTTGTAGAAATCGTTCGCGGCGACGGCGTGGCTATGGTCATTCTGGTGGAAGGTGACGGCCGTTGATAGTGTATCCTGTGGCTTCTCCTCCGGCTCCGGCACGGCGGGTGCAGCGTTCCATTGCCCCTGGAACGGCTGGTTGTGCATGGTATCCCTGTAGAAGAAGTTGTTGCCGTTCACTGCGTCCATCTGACTGACGTACTGGTGCTCCTGCTGGGGGATGCAAGGAGCGCCGGGTGCCGGAGCCTGCAGGCAGTTCATGTACTCGTCGCCGGCCTCGGACGACTCGAAGCTCCCCGTGTTGGAGTTCGAGTCGGCGGCGGACGGCGCGGGCGGCGGCCTCCACGGCTGCTGCTGCTTCCGGTAGGTGATGGCCCTCCTGAAGATCCTGCAGATGGTCCACACCTCCTGCATTTCCAGGTCACACGTCAGAGGGTCAATGTTACACTCACACCGCACCACATCACAAGTGCCACGGACCGTGACTTTGGTGGAAATGGAATGCACGCGTGGACCACTTACCGCTTCCTGCATGCTCGGGGAGGAGTTGGTGGCCGCGGCGGCGGCCGGCGAGAGGCGGAACTCGTGCATCATCCAGTCAGTCTTGGTGCCCTTGCCGGTGCTGCCGCGGTAGTAGACGAGCGACTTCTTCAGCCCGATGGACACGCCGGAACTGGCGCTGCCGCTGCCGGCGGAGTAGATCGGCCGGTCGATGCCGGTGGCCTTCCAGAAGCCGGATCCGGTCACCCGATTGGGCCGGATGCTGTTCCGGTACTTCCTCCCCCTGAGGCAGAAGAAGTACCACTCTTTCTCCCCGCCAACCGTGCTCGCCTCTTCGTAATTTGCAGGTGGATGATTGCACTCTGTCAGATAGAAAGTCTTTGTCCCAGAAAAGAAATTGCACTTGATCAAGCCATGGCGCATGATGATGAATGGAGAGAAGGAACTTACTGGGGAGATCCCATGGGTCGTGCTTGTAGATGTCCATCTCCCGGATGACCTCGATGCTGAGGGATTTCCGGGCCACCTTGCGCCGGAGGTAGAAGGTGACGAGCTCCTCGTCGGTGGGGTGGAACCGGTACCCCGGCAGCACCACGTCCTCCTCACCCTCATCGTCTTCGGCGCCGCCGAGCACCACCTCCCCGTCTCTCGTTGCCTTCTCCATCTCCAACTCCATGGCGCTCAACTTCGCCTTGGCCACCATCGTTTATACGTCTTGCTTGCTGGTTGTTGCTGCTTCTCGGCCTAGTTCTATACTTGTATGGATCTTGTTCCTTGTGTCGTGCATATGCGTTGTATATATAGGAAGCTCTTGCCTCTTGGTAGTATTGGAGTTAAGTAGATGGAGGTGAAAGCGTTGGGGGATTATAATTTATAAATGAGGCGGGCGAGAGCTCTGTAAGAAGTTAAGGAGGTGACATAATTGCGGGCGAAGTTGCTTGGTCTCATTTCTCCCGCCACAGCCGATCTTGACGAATCTTCTTCACAGCAGCACGCCGCAGCAGCTTCTTGCTTACTGGCTATGAGAAATGCAGAAAGCTTACTTAGCTTATTATAACATGCAAAGTGCATGCAACTTGGCGGCCGATCGAGAAGAGTCCTGCGTGTGCAGCATAGTGATGGAAGAGATTTTTTTTTTACAAGAAAAGATCTCAAGTTTTCCTGGTCCTCCCATCGGCGCTGCCGCCGCCGGTCCACCCCATCCCCGATGGCCTTTAGGCCATGAAGGTACGGAGGACCTCGGCCCCGCGCTGATGGGAGGGACCCCTTTCTCGTTCTTGTTAGGTTTAGCATCATGGTTGGGGCTGTGTGGCGGAAGGGATGCCCCTCAGTAGGAATAATGTCTCTCGCGTTCTATCCCCATCCCGATGGTGCGTCTAGCGTCGTCGGAGGACGTGTGGAGGCGTGTCTCCATCGGATCTCGCAGGATTCGGTCGGTGCTGGTTTTCGGTGGATCTATTTGAATCTGTTCTTCAATTGTCTTCGTTTGGGTGTTTATAGGTTCGATCCTTCCGATCTACGACTTTCTTCAATGATAAAGGTTAATGCTCTGTGCGCTGGTCCTATAGGGTCTTAGCACGCCAACTTCTCGATGTTGGTGATGATGGTAGCGCGCCAGCGTCTCGCCCCAGTGCTTGTAATCGTCGGTAGGTGGTCCACGGACCTGAATGTTATTTTTATTATTTCTGGCGTTCGTTATACTGCCATGATTGAAGATGAATATATTGAAAGTTTTCTCAGAAAAAATAGCAGATTTCTATGGGTCATTATTTGGGAACATGGCCCACACCCTTGAAATGGGGGGCGGGGGGGGGGGGGGGTGCAGTTTAATTAGTTGGGAAAGAAATTACGTAGGTTACGATAAAAGTAGTACATAGGTGTAGCCGTTTAGATCATGAAAGGCTGGTCGTAGTGGGAAGTATCATACACTTTTATCGTGCATATAATACTTTACTAGTGTATGATACTATCTAGTGCATGACACATAGTAGCACATCATTTAATATGATACAATATCATACTTATTTTGCTATTCAACCTTCTCTTTCTTCATTTAATTTGATGACATTTCATCAAAAGTGTCTAGTTGACATGCATAATACTCCATCTGTTTCTTTTTACTCCGCATATAAAATTTGTTTGAAGTCAAATTATATAAAGTTTGACCAAATTTATATTTAAAAAATATGAACATCTACAATACTAAAACTATATAGTGTGAAAATACATGTCATGATGCATATGATAATATTGATTCCATATTGTGAATGTCGATATTTTTAACACAAAAGGTAGTCAAACTTTATCAAGCTTAACTTTGATCAAATTTTATATGTAGACTAAAAAAACGCGGAGGAAGTACTAGCTATGATACTCCCACTACGAGTAGCCAAAAGAAAATTAATCAAAAGGCATGAGCTCACACTATTTAGGGTAGCCCTTGACTGGGTCCCCGCACAGAGAGAAAGGAATATGTGCAAACGTATTCGGTTTTTGTGTCTAGATCTTGGTTGGACGATTTCTTTCTTAATTTCTTCGTGATGACGCATGCGATGCTGCCAAGTGCTAAGCATCACCGGGCTAAGGCACGGATCCACTGTACTCTCTCTGACTTGGCACGATGTTGTGCATGTCAACTGAAAAAAAATCATACAGTGATGAGATGGATCGGGCAAGAAAGAAGAAACTCTGTGGCACACCGTTGGAGTAGGGGAGCAAAGTAAAATAGTACTCCCTCCGTCCGAGAATAGTTGTCATCAAAATGGATAAGAAGGGATGTATCTAGAGCTAAAATATATCTAGATACATCTTTTTTTATTTATTTTGATGACAAGTATTTTCGGACGGAGAGAGTAGGTTGTTTTTAGAAACGTAAGGTAGGTTGTAGTAAGTCGTTTTGCTACGGGCTAGAAAGAACCATGGACGGTGGGGAGAAGCAGGATATGTATGTGGCCTTTATTGACGACGGAGCAAATGTGAGGAATGCTGCCACGACACGTACACATGTGTTTTATTTTGGCGGGGACGTACACATGTGTTATCTTCAAGAAGGTGATTGGTTAATGTCGGTTCGGCTAAGTATGCTCGTGTTGCCTTTTTTAACTAGTATGCCTTATAAAGTTTGACTAAGTTTAAAGGAGATAAATCCATATTTACAATACCAAATATGTACCATATTAAAATATAGGAGTATCTCATGATGATCGTTTTGTTGCGGGGGGATCTCGTGATCAATATAATGGTATAGATTTGGTATTGCAGGTGTTGATGATTATATTTATAAGCTTGGTGCAATTTTATGAAGTTTGACTTACGCTTGGTGCAATTTTATGAAGTTTGACTTACGACAAAATTAATGCGTGATGTATTTTTACATAGAGAGAGTACTACATAGACACACATTCATCTGTGTTGAGTTTAAGGAATTTTCTTGCATCTGAGTATTAGAAAAACAATTTTTTAATCAACGAACAAAATGTGTGCTATACAATGATGGGATGCCCAAAAGAACATTTCTCTAATGTGAATCAACGAACAATATGTGTGCTTTTCAAGTAAAGCCGTAGAACGACTCGTGTCGACTAATACATTTCTCTCATACGATAAAATTTTTTCGTGAGCAAGAAAATGTGACACGTACGTTTCCGTGGCAGAAGACACGACAATTTGGTTTTCTCTCGGTTGCTCAAGAGTAACAGTGCCTAGAGGCGAAAAACAGGTGACACGAGAGGGGTGGTTCCGACGGGCCGTCTCCGCCGGCCTCCCTTGCCTCCGGTGACCTCTTGGCGCCTGGAGGTGGGGGAGACCATCGTTAACTGCATGGCCGTGTAGATAGGGTTGTTAGGGTAGTTTCTCCAAGCATTGGTGCTTGAACGGGGACGACGCCGATGAGGTGGAATAAATCCCTCCAGCCTGCTTTCAATCGCTGTGGCGCTTGCTCTGGCGATGTTGCGTGGCTAGGGAGGCGGAGTATCACCGGGTCGGCGGTGCCGGTTGCGCTGTGGTGGTGTAAAGGAGTATGCGGCATCTGGATCCGTGATTCCAGATCTACTCGTTGGAGGCGACCAATGGCCGTGGTGATGTGGTGGGTGTGGTGGCTGGTGATGCTTCTCCTTGTCGGCGATGGTCAATTGCGTCGGAACTCGACACTGGTTCCCGTCCACGAGGATGGGGCCCATATGCGGCTCACAAAGCCTTTGTGGCGATGGTGTACTTACCCTTGCTTCTTGGCCGACGACTCTCCTTTTCTTCAGCGATGGAGATTGCGTCGGTTCGTTAAAGGTTGAGGACTTGAGGATGAACAGGGACCCAAGGACTTTTGTGCGTTTTTGCTGTTTATGTAGGTGCTCTCTGTGATATGGTGGGACAACTTGGTGTATGTTTGAGTTGTACTTGTATTTGTATGGATCTTGCTTGTAGTTGAATGGAATATGGGTGCTTTAAAAAAAAGACACGACAACGTCAAGGCCATCTTTTCTTGGGGCAAAAAAGCATGAGACGTCGCCCATTGCATTCGTGGCCAAGTAACCATTGCAGCTATATCTAAAGATACAACCCCACCTGCAAAACAAATCATGTTGTAGTATTTCTGCAAGGCAACGTGCAGGGTTCTGGACTGGACTAAAACGGCCGTACGCGCTGGCGCTAAAGAACGTCGGAACCCTTTTTGGCGGTGAAAGACTGTTGGGACAACGTTGAAACTTGAAAGCGACGAGGACGCATTCCCGAGCGCGCGCGCACGCACACAAAAAGAAGTCGTTTTCCGTGGCCGCCGGCGGACCAGTTCAGCCACCGCTCCGTCTGCTCGTGCGGGCCTACGGTGCACGTGCGCGCGGACCGCCCATCTGCATGCATGCATGCCACGTCGGCACCCACGCGACTAAGCAAGATTAATTTCGTGGAGGCTAAGCACGATTACTGCCGCGGCTAAGCGGGAAATTTCCAGCTAATTCCTGTTACGTGTGTAACTATGTATGTACTTCGTCACGTGTTACTCACTGAACTGGTCGCATTTCTTACGTGCATAGTTATGGTTCGTGGCTTCGTGCTCAGTACTACGTAGTACGCACTGCAAGGTCTAGTGCCTTTCTGCTTCATTCATTACATGCGACGTAAAACTGACCTTCCTACGATGTCTGTGTTCACTGTAGACGCCATGTAGTCAACGTAAACGTCTCATTGAACGTGCATCAGCAAAAAATTTAAAATAAATCCAGAATTTGAACTGATATCACTGTCTTCCTAACCATCCAACCATAAGTTGTTTCGCCCTTATACCATGCAGTTGAAGTCTTCACTGCAACATAATTCATGGATGTGGGGAGATCTACTTAGGCCCCTAGTCTTATCTTAAATCCTGTCATGTTATCTAAAGATGACAAAAAAAGTGTGTAATGGGTTGTCTCTTAATCTTATTTGCGGTAACATGATATTTCTAAAAAAGTGACGAGACATTTGTTGCTAAGAGATGAGAATAAAATATAATGTGCAATGGGTTGTCTCTTAATCTTATCATGCACGGCCAATCAAGTGTCTTGTACAAATTTCCTACAAGTCCACTTTGCAAACAGACATGCTTTTAACGAGATAATTCAGTCAAACACATCTTTCGTATATAGTCTCAACTCTCCTGGTGTAGTGTTTCGATGGCTTGGACATATTGTAAAAATGTCTAATAAAGGCGTGTTTGGATGTAGATATTGTGCAAATTCGGAACCCTCGAATTCCATTGTTTGGATGGCCTTAGTATTGACAGATAGAATTGCGCTCCAATACCCACCGCTGCTCTCGCACATTTGCAGGCACCCTTCCTCAATGTGGATTCCAGTACCTCTATATTACTGTTGAAATATATTGTCCATCTTTCTCCAACAGTTTGGACTTTTGAATGAGTTGATTGGAATATGAATTCAATATGGTATCCGAGCCAGGAGGTCTTGTGTTTAACACCCTGCCAACACCGTATTAAAAAATAATTTTGCGGCAAAAATAAAAAATCCCACGTCTAAAGACTAAATAAGCCTAGATGTAAATGGGGGGGGGGGGGGGTGTTGAAATATATTGCTCGCCACTCTCCATCAGTTTGGACCTTTGGATGAGTTAGCTGGAGCATGAATTCAATAATTATTCATCTAACACCGCCTCACTTCGCGAATCATATAGGTTTGCTCCCTGGCGAGAAAGAAAAGCAAAAGCAGGTGTATCTCTCCCTCCCTCATCCTCTTCTCTTCATTGTGAAGTAGGGTTAGGAAAAAATGCAACTCCGCGGTGAGACTTGATCAATAGAAGAGAGCTCCAAATTATATTGGTGTCTACTTTGTCACTGGCAACGCGGTGCCGTAATGACAGTCCTAAGAGGAGTAGGTAGAGGGTCGGACTTGTTTATTTTTGCGAAAATCCCCAAAACAGGGAATAGGGTGGAGAGTAGGGGAGGGTTGGATTTCTTTATTGAGAAAAATTCACCACAGGCCCCCAAACTTGCAGTGGTGTTAGCTTTAGTCCCTAAGGTTAGAAATACCCGCAATACGGTCATCAAACTTGCTCTTGGGGGTCATCTACAGTCCAAAATACGTTTTTCTATACGTACGCACTGAGCTGGTCTCAATCAACTCGAGCCACGCGGGCGCTGATTGCCACATGCGCTTGCTCGCTCGAATACGCAGGCAACCAGGTTTTTTTTGCAAAACTGGCAGAACAAAAGATCTCCTCCCCCACCTGGTCGGATCGAGCCACCCGCGCGGACCGAGCACAGACGAGCACACCCGCTGCCCTCTCCCAACCCTAGCCCACCCGCCTCCCTCCGCCGCCGCCCTCGCCGCCGTCGGCGCAGCCATTGCCGCCGCTCTCTCTCCACCGCCGTAGACATTGTCGCCGCTCTCTCCACCGCTGCAGACATTGTCGTCGCCATCTCTCCTCATGTCTTCTTCGAGCTCTGTTCGATCTGGGCTACGTGGCCGCTCCGTTGTCCTTCCTTTGATCTCGTGCCCGGATTGTGGTGAGCAGGTGAAGTTCTACCACTCTGGCACGGACGAGCACGAGGGGTGGGTCTTCTACAGGTGCAACAAACACCAGGTCAGGTTCCTCTACCTGTGTGGTAGATCTTTTCTTCACTGTTTCTGCATCAGATTGATGTGTAAGACTGCATTAGGGTTTTGTCAGATTGAACTTAGTTAACTGGCATTAGGTTTGTACTGCAATTGTTGGTGGTAGTTAACTGAAATTTATAGTTAACTGAACTTTTTCAGATAACTGAAAATGCTCTGTTTCTCTGTTTTTTAGGTCACATGTGATTTCTGGCGTTGGGAGCTAGAATATGTGCAGCATCTTGTTGAACATAGGGTTCTTGTTGGTGATGCTGCTGTGGATGCAATAGGAGCAGCTGATGATAAAAGGGAGGACCTTGAGAGGAAGAGGACTGAAGCAATGAACACAAGAAGCATAGCTGGAAGAGGCATGGCTGGGAGAGGTGCTGGCAGAGTTGATTTTGGGTCATTTGGCACCCCTAGTGAGAAGAACTTTGCTACCAAGCAGCAAGTTGCTATGCTGCTTGGATTAGGGAGAGAAATTCTACTGTTGCTGAAGCTGGTGATGGTTGCTGTTATGTTGCTTTGTGTGTTGTGTTTCATAGTAGTCATGAAGAAGTGAGATGTACTGAATGAAATCAGTGAGCAGAGCACACTAAGTAGATTAAGTACTTGTTTTGGGTTTGGATGCATGCTTTGATGGTTGTAATGGTTGCATGTTGTGATGGTTGTAATGGATAACTGATCAAATAATATGAAGACTGGAGTTATGTACCAATGTTGTTATGTTACTTCTTCATTTAGACAGCAACACAACATGTCTCAATTGAATTCTAATCATTTGACAACATATTACAGTTGAAAACCAAATCCATTGCACTTAAAATTCAGTTGACAGGCAAGATAAAATCAGTTGACAACCAAATCCATTTCACAACATAGTTGGTCAAATTAAGTTTACACAGGGACAAGAACAAGATAAGTTCAGTCAAAATCATTCAGCATCCCCTTAAGTTTCTTTATCTTCTCCTTGGTCTCCTCTTGTGTTTGAATAAGTCACCTATCATGTACTCAAGCTTTCTCTTCTCTTGCTTCAATTGATCCCTCTCCTGCATGACTTGGTCCCTCTCTTTCTCTGCCTTAGCCCTGAATACCCGATGAATGTTTGTTACAGATTTGTCAGTGCTCTTCCTCTTCTCAAGCTCTTCCTTCAGATCAGACAGAGCAATTTGTGTGTTGCCTAATTGACTCATTGCCTGCTCCTTTTCAGCCACTATGTTGGCAAAATCAAGCTTGAAATGTCTCAGCTCATTCTCCATTTTCTCCATTTTTGTCTTCTGTTCCAAGATCTTCAAGTTCTGTTCAGCACTCAACACATTTTCTTGTAGCCTTTGTTTTGTCTCCTCTTCATACATGCTCCATATGGTAGCTAGGCTCATCTTCAATGCTTCAGGCCACTCAGGGTCTATCCATTCCACATAGGTGCATTTAGGTACTTCCTATCATCCAAAGAAACATTCAGTTAAGTGACATTATCTAGTTATCTACAAATCTTCAGATAAAAGCCACTGTCACTGTAAAATGATGATAAAATGGCAGCATTGTCTGGATTTGTATAAACCTTGTGTGCACAAGCCAGGAATCTTCTGCCACTGTCAACAGATTGAAAAGCCACATGCTTCTCACACAAAGATCCATGCTCACATGTAAAGCTAGGCAGATCTGTGGCCAGGCCAGGCCATTCTTTGCAGAAAATTGTTCCTGGAGGCTAAAAAAGAAAAAAAATGCATTTGTTAAGTATAACCCCTAGAACCTGTTTAACCCTAGCTGCTGTTTAACCATAGCTGTGTGGAGGAGAGGACATGACTAACCTTGCTGGTCACTGAGTCATCTTCAGAAGAGGTTGGGAGATCATCCCAGGACACCATGGTTGCTGCTGTAGACCAGGGTAGCAGGAGCAGAGGAGGAGTGGACGAAGAAGAAGGGGACCTGGTGGTCGATCTGGTCGAAGAGGAGGAAGAAGAAGGGAACCTGGTGGTGGATCTGGTCGAAGAGTAGGAAGAAGAAGGGGACCTGTTGGTGGATTTGGTGGTGGTGGGGGTGGATCTGTTGGTGGACCAAAGGTGCATGGATGATGCAAGTTACAGGGTGTGCAAGTTACAGTGTTGCCATTTCAGATAGGTGGCAAAGTTCAGTTAAGCTAACTAAAATTAGTAATAACTAAATTTTTAAAGTTAACTGAATTTGCTGACAAAATTTGTACTTTTGAAAAGATTACCGAATTAAAGTTCAGTTTAAGACAAATTTCAGTTAAGACAAAGATAGCTGAATTTTTAGCCTTATATAGCAACAAGTTCAGACAAAATTCAGTTAACTTATAGCATCAACAACATAAACTACTCTACATAACTAGACAACATCATCAACAGAGAACATAAACTTCAGCATCATCATCATCAACTGCCACTTAGTTTAACAGTTGTCTGAATTTAGTTTGAAAAGCTAACTGAATTTTTTACAGTTAACTGAATCTTAACAGTTGTCTGAATTTAGTTAAGACAGAATTCAGTTAAGACAAAGATTCAGACAAAAATTCAGTTAAGATTCAAAACCTTAGCACCTACTCCTTTTGGAATTATTGCCTTATATAGCATCAAGACAATTTTAGATTGTTGCCTTATATAGCAACAAGACTGCATCAACAACATTGTGTACCAACAAAACACTTTTGGATTACTGCCACTTATATAGCATCAACAGCCAGTTCAATAGCCAGAAATTATAAATAACTTATGTGCTTAATATACAAGCACACCTAACAAACTAATTTTTTATAACTCATATGCTGAAAGTCTGTATATTTCAGCATACCTAACTACTGCAACTGCATCTTCTTCATGCCTTCTACTGCATCTTCATCTTTAGTTCTTCAACTTCTAGAGGCGCTCCGAGCGGCGAACCTCCACCTCCCTGGCTGCCACCACCTTCCTCTTCTTCTTCCTCTCTGGCTGCGTTGCGCTGTCCTGTGCTTCCAGGGCCAATACCACCTCCACCTCCTGCTTCATGATGTCAGGAACATCGGGAAGCAGCTCGACGTCAATGGGCCGGTGCTTGTCACCCTCCCCTGGCGACGGGCGCCACCATCTGGACCTCCAGCTCGGGGACGACGGGCGCCGCCACCTCCGGCTCGTCATCAGAGAGTACAATCACCTCCGACTCCTCCCAGCCAGTCGACCACGACGAGTCGGCGGCGTAGCCAGAGTCGTCGTCGGAGCCAGAGTCGTACTCTGATTCCGATGAGATGTAATCGGACACGTCGTTGGGCCTGATGAGGTCGGGCTGGTAGTGGTCCCAGTAGGCCGTGTTGACAGGCACGGGGACGGCCACCTCGACGTTCTGGACGCGCTCCGCTCGCGAGCCAGCGCGCGACGGATCCGGCTGCCGCGACACGGTGGCGGACCGGTACCTCCACCACCGGGCTTGCTGGCCCGGGTCATCGAAGCGCGTCTCCTGCATTGTGAAGCGGAGGACGAGCGCAGGAGAGATACCGAGGCGGTCGGTGTAGCAGCGCTCCAACTCGTCGTCGGTCATGATCTTGAGGAGGCCACGCGCGTGGTGACGCAGCATCGCAATGCTGGGGAACCACTTCCCGATCTTCGTCAGGTCCGCGCGCATGGCCTTGTCACCACTTGCGAGGTCATGATGACCCTCTGCCAGGCGGGGCTGTTCTCCATGCCAGTGGCGACGGTGTGGTGGTTGGCGGCGAGGGTGGAGTGGGGGTTTGGAAGCGGGGTAACTGAGGCGACGTGGGTGGACTGTGTTCTGGATGTGAGTGGCGAGCGGAGCGGTGGGTGGGTGGGCTTAAAGAGCGTAGAAGGAAACCAAAAAGACGTGGGCGGTTTAGCCACTAGCAACTACTAAATAGATAGTTTAGTATCTGCCTTTGATCAAAGCACTACTACTTACTCCACTGGCTTTGCCCCAAGCGTTCAATACTACATGTCCTGGGTTTGAGACCCAGGCCACCCATTTTTTTGTTTCTAACATTGCAAAACCATTCTAATAGTGCAAAAACACTGAATCACCTCATTTAAGTTCAGATTGCATCAAATTCATTTAAGACATAGATACACAATTGCAATGCTGCATCAAATTCAGTTTGCATCAAATTACTTATGTCTCACTGAATGAGCCACATTTGAGCTCAATGAGCATCAAATTACTCAGATTTAAGTTTCTGCCAAAAAATCACTGAATTACAAGTGCAACAGCACTAATTCATCTGAACTCATCAAACATGTTGACTCTCTTCTTCTTGGGCACACGTCCACTTCTTGTTGGTGCACTTGGGCAAACTGATTCAGCTCTTCTTCTCTTGGCATCTTCTTGTTGTTTCTTCTTTGCTTCTTGAACTTGTTTTTTCTCCAGTGCAATAGCTCTCTTTGCTTCTTGCTCTTCTCTTCTCTTCATTGATGCCTCTGCCTTAGCTGCAATCGCTTCAACTGCCCTGGCCTCCTTCTCTTCTTGTAATGCTGCTTTTCTTGCTGCTGAAGCTACCATCTTTGCCACTGTTTCCTCAGCCTTCTTCTCTTTTGCTACTCTTCTTCTTCTAGCTACCTTCTCTGCTCTCTTGATAGCAATTTCCTGCCTCTTTGGTTCAGCCTCCTCTGCTCTCCTCTCTGCCATCTCATTCATTGCCTCTAGTGCTTCATCTCTCCTGGCTGCCATCTCCCTTTTTTTGTATCTTTTCATCTTCAACAACTTCATGGTCAGGTTGCCACCATTTGTAGCTGTTGTTGTATGTGCTGAAGCTTGAGAACTGGATGCCTATAATATGAATGATGAATCTGGCAGAGTGACTTCAGTTTCTTATCTAGGTACAGGCCTAGACTGCTGCATCTTAAGAAGCATTGTATGTCCAAAGTCTTGCACCTATGCATAGCCAATCATCACATGCTATCATCACTGGTGTATCACATTAAATACAACCTAAAAGAAATGGACAAAAAAGAATTTACCTAAAAAACAACTGGTGTATCATATTCATCCTCTTGTTGCTGCACTGGGCAATCATTCTGTGTGGCATTGACATCCTCCTGTGTAAGTTGGCCATCATCTTGTGTGACATGAACCTCCTCCTGTGTGACTTGCTCATCATTTTGTGTGACATGAACCTCTTCCTATGTGACTTGCCCACCATCCTGTTCCTGTTCATCTTGTTCCATAACTGGTTCATCATCAGACACATCCTCAGGAATAGCCCTTGGCCCCCTTCTCACTATTAGTTTTGGCAAAATGCCAGATTTTCTTGTATTACATCCTTTGATGGTGTGGCCCTGTTCATGGCAATATGAACATGTTATTGTGCCTCCATGTCTGGTCAGTACCTTTGTGCCATTTTTCTTTTCAATCTCATAAGGATGCTTTCTCCTACTCTTGTTTGAAGGCCTCCCAACTTTCTTTTCATATACAGGTGGTTTGATTTCACACCCATTCATCTTCTTCCACTCACTCCTATCTCTGCAAGGCTTGATAATTGGCTTGTATGCTAACTTGAATGCTTCTACACTGTAGCAGGAGTGCACCAAACTCTCTGGGTTAATTCTCTCCTGTCTACAGCATGCAATTGCATGGTGGCAGGGAACTCCACTAAGATCGCACCTTTTGCATGTACAACTCTCTTCCTTGAGGTCAACAATGTATGTCTTGGTCCTGTTGTCAACCTGGAAGATGCCATCACCAGCCCCTGAAACCATGCATGTAGCTGCCAGCTCTATATTCCTTTGAATTCTTTTTCTTATTTTTGGGCATACAGAACCAGGCCGGTTCTCTGCCTCTTTTCTTTTGTTGTAGAATCTGACCATGAGCTAAGTTTTGATCTTCTCAATCATTGATATGAGATGCATCTACCTGGCCTCAAGAATATATTTGTTGAAAACCTCACAGTTGTTGTTCAGAAGGATATCACACTTGGCCAAATCTCTTTGGAAGCCCCCAACCCCAAGTGTTGGGTGGTAGCTGCTCAAGCCATTTGTATGCTTCTATGCTGATGACCTTCATCTCCTCCGTGCTTGCAGCCCACAGCTCTGGTGTTGTGCTCCTTGCACACTTCCATAACTGGTTCTTAAGAATATCTCCTTTGTGTGTTTATAGAAAATTCTGCCAAATATGCCTAACATAGTGTTTGTGCTCTTCATCAAGAAAGTCCTGCCTCACTCCCTTGATCAACCCCTTTTGCTTGTCTGACATTATAGTCCATGGCTCTGTGTTGAGAATTCCCAAGTCACTCTTTAGGTTTGACAGAAACCATTTCCATGTGTGTGTGTTCTCTACCTCAACAACAGCAAAAGCTAGAGGGTAAATGCAGTCATTAGGATCCATGCCAACAACACACAACATAACACCTCCATACTTTGTCTTCACGTGGCATCCATCCAAACAAATGACAGGCCTACATGCTTGCATGAAACCCCTTTTGCAGGCATCCAGAGAGAAATAACAACTTCCAAATATGCCATCATTGACACCTACGTAGAAAGAGTTGCATGGGTTTGATCTTTTGAATTCTGCTGCATAATCTCACATACTGTTATAGTGCTCTAACTCATCTCCTTCAATTACTTTCTTCACTAGTCTCCTGGCCCTTCTAAGTTTGCTCCTTGTGGTTGTCATGTTCTCGTCCTTCTGAACAACCCTTGAAAAATTCTTCATGTTCATGTTTTCATCTGCTCTGAATGAATCAAGATACTTCCCTGCCATGAAGGGGGCAGTGAATGACTTGACACTCCATTTCTTTATGCAGGTATGATTTGGGTTATACTTCTTGATCATGAAGCAGTTGATTCTCCCATCAAATGATGCATACAAAGACCATGGACACCCATCTTCACAAATGCCTTTAACTCTTTTCCTATCATTTCTAGGGCACTTGATGTCAACCCTTTCATGGTAGCTATAGTCCTTGATAGTCCTCCTCAGTAACTCAACACTAGCAATTGTCTGACCCACTTTGAAGTCTGGTTTAGCCAGGTCCTCTTCTCTGAAACTTTTGAAATTTAGCTTAACATTATCTTCATCAGATGAAGGCAAGCACATGTCCACATCTTCAGTAGGATCATTATCTTCTTCTTGGAGTGCTTTACGTTTGCCTTTGTCACAATCAACATTCTTGTCAAACAAGTCATCATCATCTTCCAAATCAATGTCTGAATCAACAAATTGTGGATTGTAATCTTCATCTGAATCCTGCATTACTGAACAACCAACTGTGTCTGCTGCATCCATGTTCAAACACCTAGAGGATTTCCTGGCCCTAAACCCAAACTGAGATGAAAGGTAAGTTGTTCCTGGCTGGGGTGGACTTGGTATGAAATCATCTTCTTCTGACTCTGCTCCACTTTCTGACTGTGTTTCATCTTGCTCCTGCTCTTGATTATGCTGAGGCAGCTCCTGTTCCACTACAGTGAGCTTAGCCTGCTCCTGTTCCACTACAGTGAGCTCAGCCCGCTCCTCTTGCTGCTGTTTCTCTTCTTGCTCCTCATGCTCTTGATCATGCACTTGCTCTTTCTTTGGCCTACTTCCACTGAATTTGGCAAATGGAGGATCATCATCATCTGAATGATCAGGAACAGGAGAAATATATGATCTCAGGCTCTCATCATGATCAAGAAATATTTGCTGAAAATGATTCCCATTAAGAACACAATCCTTCATGTTCTCTGTCATAGTGTTGTCTCCCATCTTAATCTCTCTTAATCCATTCTTGTACACTGTCAACCCAGGAACACACCAATAAGCCCTGATCCTGCCCTCAAACTCATAACCAATTTTCTCAACCAGACTAGCAACAACAGCAGGTGTCCAGTTATCTATGTCACAGTAGTCATACCAAATGGAGTGGCCTTTGTGGTAACCCTTATGCTTGCCTGCACGGAAATAGCCACCATGTATGACCTCAACAGAGAACTGGTTGCTTAGGGGTCCTGCAAAACATTCAAACTTGCAATGTTCAGACAACATAAACAGAGACATTTATGAATGTTCAGTCAAGCTGAAAATATTCAGTTAACTCCAAATGTTCAGTTACTGTATCAAACCACCAGTAGCTCAGCTAAGTAAGGATACTGAGCAAGCAGTAAAGTACTGTAATTGGACCAAAACAAGCAAGGTGGCAATGCTCAGTGTCAATGTTCAGTTATTGTACTAAATCAAGTTCAGACATTTCAATATTCAGACAGGTAACTCAAGTACAAAGCAAATTTCATACATGTTGCAGAAAGAAAAGCACGGATTCATGGCCTCCACCGAACAAATATATGATCTTTCTTCATATCATGATCAACAACCAGGCCATATCATGCGCAAAACGATCATCTTCATATCATGACCAACAACCAGGCCATATCAAGCAAAGAAACAGGGGAGAAGCGAGCATGGCCTTCCCCTTGCATGCTCCAAAATCAAACCCTAATTGTGCGCTGCAAACCCTAGCTCATCTCCAAATACAAGATCCATAGCCCATCAGAAACCCTAGCTTTGATCTGTGGCCCTGCTCAACGTCCGCTGCTAAAACCCTAAACCCTACACCATCCGTGGCAAAAGGGGAGAGAAATAGCCCAAACCCTAGCACATGTGCGCAATTGACTCGAACGCAAGCTCTTCCCCGGAGCTTTCATGGACAGATCGAGTACAGAAGCTGCCGGCGATGGGGACGTACCATAAAGGGGCGGCGAGGCATGCTCGTCACGACGCGTTGGTGCGAGAGGGACGTCATGCATGCCCCTCCCAAATGGCGCGGACGGCGGCGGCGCAGTGCCCGACGATGAGCTCATGATGCCGTCGCCACGCTCGACCACGCCGGAGATGACCACTTCGGCAGCGATGACGAACCAGGGGAGGAGAACTAGGGGAGGAGAACTAGGGGAGGAGAAGCAGGGGAGGGAGTGGCTCGGTCCGACCCGACCAGGTGGCTCGATCCGACCAGGTTGGGGGGGGAGATCTTTTAATAACTGCCAGTTTTGCAAAAAAAAACCTGGTTGCGAGCGAGCAAGCGCATGTGGCAGTCAGCGCCCGCGTGGCTCGAGTTGACGGAGGCCAGCTCAGTGCGTACGTATAGAAAAACGTATTTTGGACTGTATATGACCCCCAAGAGCAAGTTTGGTTACCGTATTGCGGGTATTTCTAACCACATGGACTAAAGCTAACGCCACTGCAAGTTTGAGGACCTGTGGTGAATTTTCTCTTCTTTATTTTTACTGTAACTCCCTAAAATTAGTACAACATTGTAACAACGTGGTTTCAGTTATCCACAAGAAGTGCCATGCTAAAAAAAATTGGCATGGAAAGGGAACAAAGAGAGATAAAATATTTGTTAAAAAGATGTAAGATTTTTAAGTGGAACTATATACTGTAATTATTTTTCTGTTGTACATGCTATCATCTTAATTTACACTCACAAATTGTAAAGCTTATATACTTTAAGAATTCTATGGACAATTGCCATGAAAGAACATTGTAGACATCGTCTGTCTAAATCGTACGCTCCTTTAGGTCGCGATGAAAAATAAAGTGACATGTCGAACAGTGCAACTGATCAGTAAAACTAAAACAACAAACCTCGTTTGACTTACATGGCTATGCAGACAACATTCACATGACCATGAGTCCATGACCTTTGGCATCCGATTCGTTTCTTCTCGGAAGGTGCCGCTAACCAATTAAAAACTTTGGAAGCTTCTCGGAAGGCACAGTCACCACGCACGCGTACGATAGCCAGTAATAATATTACTGATGCACCAACGACAGGGAAGAACAATTCTCCCACTCTTTGATCTTTCACCTTTCACCTTTCTATTTGCAGAAGCCTCATCTCAACCTTCCAAGAGAGAGCAAAAGAAAAATGGCGCCTTTGAACGGTTCTTGTCCTCTAGTCAAGAGTCGACATCGGATCGATGCTCCACATCTCAACACAGTAAACAAGAGCTGGCACGGGTTAAAAGCTGCCCGTAGCGAGTTTTTTTACTGGGTGCTGCACATTGGTCACGCGATCATTCATGTTTGTATAGGCACAAACTAATCAAAGTCACTGATTGTTTGTGTTTGAGATGACTGAGTAAACTAGCTAGTGTGAATTCTCAACTGGACGCAGCATATTACCGCGTGCCTTGTTTCTGTTAAGATAAGGGACAGTTGTCACCTTTTTTTAGGTTAATTAGCCATGGGTCGAGAGAAGTGACTGGTGGGGTTACTGATTGACAGGATCAAGCGCAGGAGTCGTTCCAAGATTGCCCAGCTTGGCTGCTAAAACACAGCAGATTAGCTTAATCGGTCCATGCTAATCCCTAGTTACCGTGTTAGAGTTCGATTGCACTTAGGGAAAATGGGTACCAGTCTAGGTAGGTTTGATGCAATTTTTGTTTCTATTTACGTACTGCGTGACCAGAGGCACGTGTCATTTATTTTTCTGGAATAGGTCAAATGCATATCTTTTGTTTCTATCACGTAGCACTGACCAGAGACATGTGTCAGCCATTTTCTGGGACGTGACAACGAGGCTCTGGAACTGTCATGCTAGATTTCAGACTGAAAACCAAGCGAGCAAAAATCATGTGATCATCCAAGGCGACAAGTTCTTTTTAAGCACGCTGGTTATTATCTTGGCCACATATGTTTTGGTGAGCTTTGAAATTCATCTGTCCGTCCTTCACAGATTCTGATTGATGAACAGAAGTTGTACGAAAAATATGTCCCAGCCTATTACTATTCAGATGACTACCGAGCAGCAAAATCGCGAATGTATTAGATATCTGGTTACTATTTCAGTATTTCTGATACGGTCTCAGATTTTATTTTTAAAATATTCTGATGCTTGTGGAATTCTATGTAACCTATTTTGTCAAAAAGGTCGGCATATTATCTCCCCTCTGAACCATGCAGATACATCGGTAGAAGTTGAATTGCTCACTCCTTTCAGTACAGTGGTTCCCTGTATTTCGTCCACGAAAAGTACAGTGCGTCAACCTTTAGGCCCTTTCTGTCCAACCAACTTATAGGAAAGATGGGGCTAAAATCAGGCCCGAAAAACTCAACACCAACAGACGTACGTAAATGTACTTTTCCGCCAAATAATTCATTGAAGACTGTAGTTCTTAGCAACATCATTTCAGAGATTAGAGACACCCCTCACAAATGTGATATAGTAATGCTGCTCATACTGTCAGAAGAGCAACTTCGGCAAGATAAATAAGTACTCCCTCCGTCCCATAATATAAGAGCGTTTTTGTCTTTCACATTTGGGACAGAGGGAGTAGATAATAGCAACATCATAAGCATTGTACCATACAGCGTATGTAACTAAGAATTGTGCCTAGTCCTGGACAGAGAGAACATCCAGGAAGCATGCTCTACAACCCAGCTCAAATTCCATATGATCGACAAGGTCAAGCAGCCACAATCCATTCCAACCATCGCATTCGATGCCCAGTGACAGAATTGTTCCTTTCAGGTTGGCCGGCAGTATCTCTCCCCGAGCAGTATCCTGCAACAGGGGAACCAAGAAAAATGTGAGATAACTATGCGACTGTTTTCAGGTCTACTCAAGCTACATAAATCTTCGTCACTGTCAGTCGTGTTATACATGCATGTTCTGTTCCTTGTTTCTTGCCATTTCTTTGCCGCCGTCGATCCCCGAGTACAGTGGGACGAACTAGGCTGGAAGCAAAGAGACCAAGATGAGGGGCCCCATTTTTTGGAAGTTCTTCTGTTGGCCCCGCAGAAAAGGTGATAGCTAAGTTAACCACCCAATAGTTCTACTTTTGACTGGACAAAGTGGCAAGGGTTGAATATTTTGTACTACTATAAATCCTTTGTGTTGTCAAATTTGTACTCTCTGCAGAAGATTATATTTGATATAGTGACTTCTAGGTCACCGTATGCTTGGATTGACCATTCTTCCTGGATTACTACTATTCGGTCCTGTGATGAAACCTTAACATCAAGAAGTGTCATCAGAGAGATCTGTGATTTGGTCAAGAAAATCGACCCTGCGAGTCACCTGATTTGGCCATCAACTTGAACTAATGATAGTTAATTACTTAAGACGGTTGCATGTTAATCACATGCTGATTTACTCCCAGGATAATGTCAAGGCCATGATTCAGGATTCTTTTCATCACAGAAGAATTACCCCAAAAGTGAAAACTTAAGGTAGCAGTGCTATCTTAGGATTTCAGACTGCCTTGCTGCATTTGATTGAACCAACGAGCTGTGTTCTTCATCATTTTTGTCAGATATTATTACAAAATTACACTGTCACCACAAAGTTTTGCGACTTGTTATCTATCTATTGTCAAGAAGTTGGATGAACTTCAAATATTATTAATGACAGGTTGAATGTAAGTGGTTTGCGGTCTTTCTCGGTTCTTGGTGGTGTCAATTTGCGCCGTGGATGAATATATGACAAACAATGGTCATTTGGTTAAGATCTAGGCTAAACTGGAACAGGAAATAAAATAATTAATGAGGCTTACATGCTTCTTTTTACAGAACACTGCAAATCTCCAATGAAGCTTTCAACTGGAGCTTAAATGTTTGATGTGGATTGTGTAGGAAAGAGATTCAGTGCAGACTTTTCGACAAAGAATGTCCACTGCTCCTCTCCATGCTATGCATTTATTGGTAACTTTGACACTGTGTATTGAATTGGACGTTCCCCAGTAATCTGGGGGAGCCTTTCTGGTCTTTTATGAATTATTAGGAGCTTTCTAGAAGAAAAAAAATGGCTGAACAATTCCTACAGAGATACTATCTACACGGTGTAGCTGAAACATATTCTATGCTACAACCATTCTTTGTCTTACAAAAATTATGCTTTTACTAGCTGGCATAACAAACTTTTAGCATGCATACATATCAATCAGTAAGCAACAAGCCCCAAATTACTCGATTTCCACAACTTGCATCTTTATTCAGATGTATGGTATCAGCACAACAATGTTAATAATCTCAATGGAAAGCGAATCACTACCTCATCACTAACAATGCAAAATAACTTCCATCTCATATGCACTGGCTAAAAAATGGACCAGGATTTTCTCTTTCCCATGAGCATGTCCTTGGTCTCCTTTATCTTGGAAGTGATGTGGCCAGCCACCATCAGGGTGGTTGGCTACCATTACCTCCTTGTGGGCCTCCTTCATATTCAGCACAACAGGGAGATACCTCTAGTTAACAATGATGGTTCCCTATTTTCAGCATCTCAATGCAACTCAAAATACAACTGTACATCATGTTCAGTTTCACAGGAGTTCAGCGACATTAGCAAGATACAGGTTAATAAGGACGGGATGGAGAAGAAATGTCATCTTACGCCAAGGATGTTCAGTTGCCTGAATCATGTGTCTGCTTCCCATTGCAGCAGCAGCCACCGACAGCCCAGCTACCAGCCTGTGGTACCGGAGAATGTTCCAGGATACTTGTGAGATCGATAACAGTGCTAAAATTCAGAATCATACTCCAAACATGACATGAGTAAGCTTGTTAATTATGTGCAGGTTCAGTTATGCATTCCAATTTCCAACAGATACACAATAGGAGTAATAAGGAAGAAATGCATCAGGATATAATTGCATTTGGACCCGACCACCAACCACCCTAAATCCATACAAGATACATGAACCCAGCCAGATAGGCAGGCAGGCAGACTGCTATCGTTGTCTAGCACTATGGCACTGGGGATTACGGCTGCTGCTGCTGCTTCCCCGGACCAGTGGGTCAGGCCAACTCCAGCGCACGACCATAAATGGACATCAGTTTTGGCCTGTTTTCGTCTGTTTGGGGCGGCAATGGGGCGGCCCATGTCCGCTTGTGTCTGTTGGGTTGTCGGTGCACCCAACGCCCGGCCGCACCTCAAATCATGTCCGGGATGGACATGATTAAAAAAACGCAAAAAATCTAAAATAAAATGCCGAAAAAATTAAAATAAATCGCAAACATAAAAACATAAACATAATTAAATATCACGGCCACAAAACGGCCCAGTTCTACAGTTCACCGACATAATTAACATAAAAAAATAAAAAACCCTGCCCGCGCACTCCTACCATGTCCGTCGATGCCGTGGCCGCCGCCGTCGTCATCTTCTCACGCGTCGCCGTTGTCATCCTCGTCGCTGACGAGGTCGATGTAGGCTGGCGGCGTCCAGAGGTGGGGCGGCGGTGCCTAGTAGACGGGAGCTTGCTGGAAGGTGGGAGGTGCCTGCACCACCTTCCCCCGTGGTGACGACTCGCGCTCTGGTGATCCCGGCGGTGTGGGGTACCAGTTCACGCCCCCCACGGTGTCGGCCATGTCCGGAGCCGTGCACGACCAGCTCCACCGCTGGCCCCAGGCCTGGGTGGAACGCGGCGCCGGGCTCCTCCTCCAACACCTCCTCCCTCCTCACCTCCTCCTTGACGGCCACCATCTCTAGCTCGCGGAAGGCGAAGTCACTGGCGGTAGAGAGTGCCAGCGCGGTCTCCAGGCCCTGCCATTCGCGCTCGTCATGTGTGTTCATGGAGTCTTCCATGACACGTTGAAGGAGCCGGGCGTCCTCCTCCTCTGTCATACGAGGAGGTGGTGGTGGCGACGGAGAGGGCGACGACGATGGCGTCGGCGTGATGCCGCGCACCACCCTATGCACGTGCATTAGGGGAGGGCACGGAGCGCGCGCGCGACGCTCACGTGGCTGCCGCAGCCCCGACGAGGTGCCGGCGAAGAAGGAGGCGTGCCTCATGTCGTGCTCGTCCTGGAACCACGTGTCCCAGAGGGCGGAGTCGATGACGTACCTGGGGTCATGGTAGAGGTCGTCTGGTAGGAGGCGGCGGCGTTCGATCTCCTCGCGGCGCGCACCGCCGTTCAAAGGCACCGGCAGGATCGGCACCCGATCCGCGGACAAGTGCCAGTTATTGGGCAGGTGCACGTCACTCCACGGGAGCGGCGTTCTCGTCTCCTAATAACGACGGGACACATCCGCGTGGATGTAGTGCTGATCGCGCTTGCTGCCGGCCGCAGGGCGATGGAGAATGTGGGACGCGCGGGGGCCCTGCGTGGTGGTGATGCGGGCTCCTCTTTGACACCGCGGAAGCGGCGGCCCGAGGACGAGCCAGCCTTGTGGTCGTGCGCCCGCTTGCGGCCGAAGCTCCACCGCACCATAGCTGCGGGCGGCCGGTGACCTCGAGGAAGGGGAAGCGAGAGCTTGGATTTGGGTGTCGGGTCTCGAGAAGGCCGCCGGCGACTGGACCGGGAGCGGGGACTGTGACCGGTCCACGGCTTCCCATTTAAGGACGGCTACCGCGCGCCTGGGCAAATGATAGATGGGGCCGGCCGCGCGTGCGAATTAATGTCGGGCGGTGGGAGGTAGGTGGCCGCCTGCCACGCGGCCCGAAGTGGACGAGCAGCGCATTCGTTTGCTATCCGTCGCGACCCAAACCCGGCGCATGTTTGCGCTTGAAATGAGTCAGCCCGGACATAAAACGGACCAGATGGGTCGAGGCCTTCACGCGCTGGGCCGTGGGGTCTGTCCGATTTGCCCCAAACGGACGGGGCCGGACGGGATAGGGTAGCGCACTGGAGTTGGCTGCTCGCCTTCGCCATCGCCGCCGCCACCGACGCCATCGCCGCCGCCACCGACGTCGTCAGGCTGCTCGCCTTCGCCATCGCCGCCGCCACCGACGCCGTCAGGCTGCTCGCCTTCGCCGTAGCCGCCGCCCCTGTGAGCACAGCCTGCTCCGGCGCCCCTCCTGTCCCGCGCCCCTGCTCCCC